>NC_043969.1:35172352-35419852 GCF_902148855.1 Sphaeramia orbicularis
TATTTACAAATACTATGCTAAATTAATAGGGTCAAAACACAGTAATGTCCCGTCAGAGAGCAAATTTGAATAGATTGCCATTCCAACATTTATTTCAATATAAAGAAGCTCCTTGTTTTAGATAATCCCTTATGGTCCAACGAAAGCAAAAATGAATTTAAAAGTAAAAATGTGGGTCATTTAGCAACACTAATCTGTCAAATTGTCTCTAAAATGTCCTGTCAGAGAGATTTTGAATACCATGTTTTCACCCAAGATTAGAAAAAGATTACATGCAAAACTATCTTACGATCCTAATACAGGGTGTATAAAAAAACCCAAAACTATACATTTTGAAAAATTACCCCCAGCTCCGCATTTGATAATTTTTGGAATTTTCTTTTATGGACTTAGGGTTAGGGTTAACTATGACCCTAACCCTAACCCTAACCTGTCCTCAGTGACATTTTCAGGCCTAAACAAGTTGAATTAACGTTGAAAGGCAGGAAGAGCTGCCATGGGTAAAGAAATGAAATTGACATGGTGGCCAAAGTGTCAATGCTGTAACCTGGCAATTTTGTGGAAAACAAAATGGATGCCCACTGGCCCCTCCCATGACCTTTGATTGGATTTAAATCCCACCGCTACTTCGCACAAACCAGTTTTAACTTGGATTGCGCAATTTACCCCTGCTCACTCATGCATGAAAACCTGGGTCTATAAATTTGGACAAATATCCACCAATCCCCTACCTACCAACATCCATAAAAGAAAATTCCAAAAATTATCAAATGTGGAACTGGGGGTAATTTTTCAAAAGGTACAGTTTTTTTATACAGCCTGTATAAAGACAAAATTTGTAGATTACTATTTAAATGAGGCACAATATGCAAAATTATACCTAAATTACTTTATGGCTCTAACACTATTCACTCGCCCACAAAATGATCATTTTTGTTCCTTTTAGGTCTTGTCTGGGAGTCATTATAGACTCAGACTTAAACTTTAAGTCCCACATAAAGAAAGTCACTAAAACGTCATTCTTCCACCTCAGAAACATAGCCAAAGTAATGCCGGTTATAAATCGAAAGGATGCTGAAAAACTGGTCCATGCTTTTATCTCCAGCAGACTGGACTACTGTAATGCACTCCTTACAGGTCTTCCAAAAAGCAGCACAGACAGACTTCAGCTGATTCAGAACTCTGCAGCTAGGTTATTAACCAAAACCAAGAAGAGAGAGCACATTACTCCAGTGCTGGTTTCCCTGCACTGGCTACCGGTAACCTACAGAATTGATTTTAAGATACTACTCCTCACGTATAAAGCTCTAAATGGAACCGGACCAAGTTACATTGCAAACTCACTGATCAATTATGTACAAACTAGAACACTGAGGTCATCAAACGCAGGGTTACTAGCGACTCCCAGAAATATTACAAAGAAAATGGGGGACGCAGCCTTTACTAACTATGCACCAAAGTTATGGAATACAATTCCAAAAGACATTAGAGAAGCCAGTTCACTGAATATATTTAAAACCAAATTAAAAACATTTTTATTCTCATTAGCCTTTGAAAGGAGATAAAAATGGGGTCACAATTCAGGAACCAGGAATGTGCGTTTTTTTCATTTTTATTTTATTTTATTGTATTTCTGTTTTTATTTTTTATTTTACTGTATTTCAAATTTCATCTTATTTCTTGCACTTCAAAAATTCTATGTATAATCAAATATTTTAATGTGCACTGCTTTTATTTTTATTTTATTGTATTTCTCTCACATTTCATCTTATTTCTTGCACTTCAAAAATTCTATGCATAATCAAATATTTTAATGTGCGCTGTTTTTATATTTATTTTTATTTTATTGTATTTCTAATCAAATCTAAATGTATTTTAATATTGTATTTTTTTTTCAATCAGTGTGAAGCACTTTGGGCTACAATTTCTGTATGAAAGGTGCTATACAAATAAAGTTTATTATTATTATTATTATTATTATTATTATTATTATTATTATTATTATTATTATTATTATTATTATTATTATTATTAGTATTGTGGTAAAAGTGTTAAAGATTGTCTGATTGTTGTTAGAGGAACGTTACACGTGGCCTCAGCCATCTCATCTTCTAAAGTCATGTCATGGTGTGCAGCTGTTTTAACACTTTGCCTTGCACTCTGTCCTGAACTTGAATCTGCAGACAATACGCCTGCAGCTCACGGACCATAAACTAAACTATGTGCATCATTCACTAGGTTTCCCTGTTTGGTATTTCAGATGGTGGTGTAGCGGTTAGTACTTCTGCCTCATAGCAAGAAAGGTCAGGTTTCGACTCCTTTATGTGTCGAGTTTCTCCTGGGCTTCCTCTGGGTCTTGCGGTTTCCCACAACATTAAAAACATGTAGGTTATTTCTCCTGTCAGCGCCCACGACCATGGTGCTGATGAGGAACTGGACTTAGTCCCTGAGCGCCTTCAGTGGCAGCTGCTAATGTGCTAACTGCTAATGCTAATGCTAAGTACTGTGTGTGTGGGTTATGCTGTGTGTGTGTTGTGAAAATGCACTGGAATGGCAGTCAAACCTGCGACTTCCCACCCGTGAACTCGTACTAGATCGATATGCTCCCAGTTACGAGTTCTGACGTCACGTAGCAATGAATGCAGTGTTTATGTAGACTGTTTATTAAAATAAGGTATTGCTTTGACATTTATCTGCAAATGTTCTGCATCAGCAGCAGCTACTCTAGCGTTAGCTAGTTTTCAGTCAATTGAGTGCAAGAATAAATTAATGCCAAATACGTATCCAAATTAACCAATGACATAACATAAAAGGTAGAACAGCTTCTCTTGCCTTATGTGTCATTTTTACTCCTCTGTTTCCCTCAAATAACCAAGGAGCAAGCACCTTTAGTGATAGAAATGATTGTAAATGAGCATAACGTACGGTCCTATATGCTGGTTTGTTTACATCTAGCTACCCCAGTTCCTTGCACTAAGGCAGTTTGGCATGATTTGCCTGGAACGCTCCAAAGTTGTGAGTCGTGGTTTGAAGTCGTGACTTAAGGGCTCAAAAACCTTCCTGGAATGCAGCATTAGATGGGTAAAATACAGAGACCAAATTTCCCTACAGAGATAATAAAGTGAGTTAAAGGTGGGGTGTGAGATGTTTTCCTGGAGCATTTTTTACTCTATTGCTTAAAATCCCCTTCACACCCTGATTACAACCACTTAATTAAATGCTCTAACACAAAAATAAAAGAATGTAGTCACCTGTGGAATGGACAGGACTGAAAAAACACCATCCAATCCTTTTGAGCACCCAATCGAAATGATTGAACGGTGATATGTCTACCAAACTCAACTGTCATTTGTCACTCCCCCTCCTCCCTCTGCATGTACCCCTCTTTGTGCATGAATCATGAATTCTCAGAGGCACTTGTTCAGGAAATGAAGCCAGAGCCAGAACTTGGTTATATTAGTTATATTTGGATGGAAAGTTCACCAGCAAACTGTTTTGTCACTAACATAAATCACTAAGAAGTGTAACGTTAGTCAGATAGGAATGAACTGGGGCTGTTCTGGAAGAGCGGGGGGGTTGGAGGAGACTGAATGAGGTATGCATGGATCGGGGCGGGGCCACCGGAGAAGGGAACGAATTGCTGCTGTACAGTGCTTGAGAACAAGCATTACACGTGCCAGTACTCTGGAGGCGTGGCTTTGGGGGGGATGTCTGAAAAAAGGGGTTTGGACTTTTGAGTATTGTCAAAATGTAGCTTGCTCGAACTGTTTTTCTAAGATCTCATACCCCACCGTTAATCTTAACCTCTAACCTCCACTGAAGATAGAGATGTATTTATACTATTTGATCATTCATGGAGAGACATGCTCACTCTATCCTTCAACCAATGAATGAATTCTGAGTTTTGCGGTATTTAATGTTTGTACAATGGGAAGTGCATTCAGACTTAGATACTTCATTTTCCTGTATTGAGCAATCTCTCTTCTCACAAGGTCGTTAGAATAAATGTTCCCTGTATAACACATCCACAGACCCTTCACTCTTCAGTGTCTTTCTACACCTACTCGTAGAAAACTCCTTATCAACTGTTACAAAACCAGCTGTTCTCAGAAAAACATTGTTTATTCAAAGTACTGAGCCACTTTTCCCACAGGACTCCATTCAAACAGATAAGAATCTGGTTGCAGTTCAAAGACCCCGAGACGAGAGTCATGTTTACACCTAAAGAATGTAATCTTCAGTGTTCGGCTAGATCATCTTTTCCTTCACCCTTAGAGAAAAGACCTTCCTTATCTAATTAATCCAAAGCCTTGTCATCAAGTAGTGCTCTTTCAACAAACACTTCAGTTCCTCTTCCTGAAGCTTAAATGGGGTGGTAGGTGTAAGGAGGTCAACAGACAATTGTGTAAAATTTAGTTTAATTTTTTAGTAGTTCACTTGAAAATAAGAATCATTGATGTCATTACCTTACAGTCCTTTATATCTACAATACAGAGGTCCTCTTGTTTCTATAGAATCTCAGAAAGAAGGCTGCATAAACTGTCTCTAGTGAAGATTTTTATGTTGAAGTCATAGCTACTGTGAGACGAGGGAAATATTCACTTGACTGGAATTCTGCATTGAAGAAACTATTATATTATAAACTATATATATTATAAACTATTATAACTACGATTTTATTACATTCACTAATTTTTTCCTCTAATTTTTAGCCTTTAGGTCAGGGTGCAGCAACCAGGATGTGGCTCTCTCATCCCTCTGCTGAGGCTCCCTGTAGCTTTGGGAACATGAATAACGAGTATTTAATTTAACCCATCAAGACCCAAACAATGACTGGCGAACAAAAGCACCTACTGATGTAAATTGTTCAATACCTGTTGATCCACTAATCCTATCCATACAGGTAAATAATTGGTGTAAAATGCAGTTTGTCATCTTTTCATGGTCATCAGATATGACCCATTTAAACATTCAGAGGCTCCGTAGTTACCGTGGAAACACTGTCATCTTCTACAAAATTGTTTCACCATAAAAACCCATGGAGTTGGATCAATGACAGTGGATGGACACACTTGTGTTTATGTTCAGTTAATGATATCTTTTCTGAAAAAGTAACTTTTTCCTCAGTTTTCTATGTTTCTGATATAATAACCCTCAACTTTAATCTAAGCTTTAATGACCATCTACATGATCAGTAAATTAAATAGAAGAAAATACCAGATTTTGACTGAAAAAATGCAATATAAAGAAGACAATATTACAATAAATGGTGTTAAATCACTTAAGAAAGATTAAATATTGAGGAAAATTTATTTGGGAAGTGCCACAAAAGTAGCTCTGGGTCTTTATGGGTTAAATTAGTTTTATTTTAGTTCGTTCGGGGTTTTTTTTGTTTTGTTTTGTTTTTTATGTAATTCTAGATTTGAAGATAATGGCGATCTTTTAACATTAAAGTAAAACGTATTTAATTTTTTGTTGCTCAGTTAAATAATGGCAAAAGCATTAAACCATCAGTTCCATTTGTTAGTGGATGAGGTTAAAGCCTGTATTCTGATTAGTGATATGTTGGTCGTGAACGTAACAGCTCTTAGAAACTGTTCAAAAGGCACAGGTAACCATAGCGCTGTCCAGTGCTGAACCTCATACAGGTAGTTTTTTTTACATATGTATAAAGGCTGCACAATTTTGGCCAAAAATAAAATCCTAATTTTTTTCCCTAAAATCTTGATTTTCAGTTTCAATTTTTGGGTAAAACTACAAAAGACAACAGAAGTCAGGATATCATTTTCGTGAACAGCCCACAATACAAGGCACTACTCCCTACCTCAAATCTGTGATGGTATCATGGAATCCCCAAAAATTCCGTGATGGGTCCACAGAAGTTATACCAACATAAGTCAGTGACAGGCATCAGTCATGCGTGCGTGGACAGTGTAAGATGAGTGATCCCCATGAAGTTAAATTTGAACTGGGGGATCCATGTGTGGACCACAGCTTACATTGGAATCACGACTGCGGGCCCATCACAGATTTAAGGTCCATGGTCATTACACGGACTTCTGTGAAACACCACTCTCACAGTTAGGAGGAGGAGCCTATGGTAGCCCGAAGGTGAGCAGCTCAGAGACGCGAGAGAGATTAAATCAATTTGCCAATATATTCAGTTTTATGTTCATTTTAGTTGTCAAAATGTTTTTGTGGTTTCTGGTGTTTTCTTTTCTGTAGGAAATGGGTCCAAATGGCTTTTTGAGTGTTTAAGGATGCCGACCCCTGCTTTAGGTTATGTCCAAATGATAAAAGACATAATATAAATGGTATATCTATAACTGTCTGCTTTGAGGTATTTTTGTGGCAAGAGTTAAATGATCCAAACTTGATCATATTCCTGTTTTCAATCAAAATCAGAACTCAAAAACATCAAATTTGTCCAAGTCTCAGATCTCAAACAATGACTGTAACAGAAAACAGAGGTCCATCATCTCTAATTGAGACCCACCTAACTAAATTGGCAAAAATGAATTGTGTTTTGGGTGAAACTCTCCACCCAAAGGAAGAAATTAATATTACATTTACATGTGTTCACTTCACTGTTTCCAAGCCATGTTAGATATTGTCTGGTGTTGTTCAGAACATGGTGGTTACAGGGTGGGGAAGCAAAATTTACAATATTTTGAGGCAGGGATTGAAAGACAGTGTATGACCAATTAGTTTATTGAAATCCATGAGAATTTATTTGCCACAAGAAAATTGACATAATAGAAAATGTTTTTATTCTATGTGTCCTCCTTCTTTCTCAATAACTGCCTTCACACGCTTCCTGAAACTTGCGCAAGTGTTCCTCAAATATTGGGGTGACAACTTCTCCCATTCTTCTTTAATAGTATCTTCCAGACTTTCTCATAATAGTTTTGCTCATAGTCATTCTCTTCTTTCCATTCTAAACAGTCTTTATGGACACTCCAACTATTTTTGAAATCTCCTTTGGTGTGACGAGTGCATTCAGCAAATCACACACTCTTTGACGTTTGCTTTCCTGATTACTCATATGGGCAAAAGTTTCTGAAAAGGTATGGATAATAGTGTTAGGTATGATTATGACATCAATATATGTTTGGTTTCAAAACAATTGACGTAGTGCCTGCTGAGAAAAAACAACTAAATGTTCATTGTAAATTTTGCTTCCCCACCCTGTATTTCTCCAATACAGCCTGCAGTCTTAAAACTAGATTGTTTTTAATATCAGTAGTAATACAGTGAAGATGCTGTAAAATGCCTCTAAAATCAGAGACAACCATCCTCTCCATACAACAGCTCCTGTGTCCCTGTGTGCAGCTCAAAACCTTTCGCCTTGGTGACCAACTGTGACACAAAAATCTGCTAAAAGTCACACTGGTCCTGTGTTCTGTTGTCACATTCCCAAATGCCAAAGACAAATGCAACCAAAGCCATGAGATGGAGCCGATCTATGAGCTCTTAACTCTTCAAACACTAGAGTTATGGGCTCTGGAAATGCTGCATTTTTATGTAACATGTATCTTCTTAATAAATTGGGCAAACAACACTGTTACAAAAACACATTTGTTTTGTGCAAGAAAATAAAAAGACAAATGACTTATGTTAATATGCTTGTTTTTGCTGTTTTGGGGAACATATGTAAAGCAGTGAAACAAAAATGTACATGCTCATCTTTGAGAGAGATGTTGTTTCTTGTAATATTATTGTCATGTTAACCCTTTAACAGCAAGTGACTATTTTTGGTAATTTCCACATACATTACAAGACAGTGACAGCAACATTTTCAGTGAGGACAGTGAGTCCTCTGCATGAACAATGAGTGTACCTGCTTTGTTAAGTACCATGAAGTAATGGTACTAATGTGAGGAATGATGTTCAAAGGGATAATGTGGATGTGGACAGGGGTCTGGATCAGCACTGATGTTGGTCTAATGTTCTAAATGGGATGTTCTAATGATCTAAAATACATGTTCCTTTCACTTTACATGTTTTCTTGTTTTTGTTTTTATGTATACTTCTTGGAGATATTTTTTTGTTACTTTGTCACAAGGAACCAAATATGATAACTTCATTAACCCTCATTTTCTACAAGACAATACAAATTGTTGAAAAATTTCACAAAATAATAAAGTCTTGTTATGTCCTCCAATTACTAAAGCGTATTACATTCACATGAAAAAATAAAAATCTGCCTTGTTTCACTGAATTAACAAGATAATTATATCGTAATTATGAGATAACTATCTTGTTAATTCAGATAAACAGAGCTGATTTTTATTTTTTCATAAAACCGTTTTTGTAATTACAACATAATTATCTCATTAATTCAGAAAAACAGAGGACATTTAACCCTTTGATGCATGAATTATGAGGACCTTAGTCAAGATTTTTTTTTTTTTTTTCTGAGTGTTATTATTCCTCTTTAGGCATGAAAAAAAACAATGTGATTGAAATTTTCTAAATGAACTTATTTTTAATGGTGTTACAAAAATGTCCTTTTAGCTGGACACCATGCGTTGAATTTTTGAAGCAAAGAAACATCTATTTAAAGTGCTATATCAAAAAGTGATATACTGTGTGAAAACTATGAAATACAATTTTTTTTAATGAAACTGATCTGTTGTTTTCTCACAATTTAACATAGTTTAATACTAGTTATTACTTACTTCATGGAGATAAAATGCCAAAAAAAAAAAACCACAACTTTTTAATTAAGAAAACTGTTAATTACAGTCTAATAACAATTAACAATTGATTTACACTAAAACATGTTACCGCAGATCAGGTTTATCAAGAACAGCATAGATACAGTAATTGTATGAATTGTGGTGTATGGGATGGTGCATACGTTTCCACTGTGTTAACTGATATAGAACGAAAACAACAAAACCCAAGAATATACAAAAGAACGGCTGTGGAATAACTGTCCACTGGAGTGACCTGTATGCATGAAAGGGTTAAATATTTTCATGTGAAGGCAACATGCTTCCATATTGAGGTGCTTGTGCAAAGTTTACAAACTAATAACAATGCCATCAACACTACTTAAAGACATGAGCATCTCCCAATGTCTCAAAACCAAACCAAAATAAAAGTGAATTATTATTTTTTTAATCATTTATTTTTTCTTGTAATTATGAGATAATTATCTTATTAATTCAGAAAAACAGAGTCGATTTAAATGTTTTCATGTGAATGCAATACGCTTCCATATCCAATGACACACTAAGGTTGAAATTTTGAATTTCAGAGTGTTTCTGAGTGAACTATAATGGGTTAAACACACAGATAAACATTAAATTAAATTTCCACTGTTGTGTGATTTTGAAAATCTGTTTGCATATTTTGCTGTGTACATCCTTGGCAGGCACTAGAGAGGTGGCATTACATTCATGGGATAAATATCCAAAGATGTTAAAAGACAGTAACAGGCTCCCTCCCTAATTAAAATATTATGAGTTTGTATTTCACGGAAATGGTCATCACTTATTCCAGCATTATCCCCAATTATGCTATCATCAGGGGACTGTCTGAGAGGGTATTATAATGCATTTCTAAGAGCCAGCGTGGCAATTACATGTTGTTCTCCAATCCCACAGGACATCTCCACCCATCTCAGGCCATTTACAGCTCATCTTGGCAATGTTGTTGTAATCTTATAATGTTGCACAAAGAAGACTTCCACTGTTATACTCTCCATTAAGTGTTAGATATTATTATGTGTGTCTCTATATGCATGTGACAATAAAATATACACACAGTGAAAGGGCTTACCTCTTTCTGGCAATATTTGATAGCCAGCTTCAGACGGGCCAGATCATTTGTGTTCTCATCTAATAAAGGGTTCATGTTATCACGGTAGTTGAGGATTATCTCCAGTTCTTTAGAGCTACGGGTCTGATCCAACAGGTCCTTTGCAAACTGTTTACAGGTATGGGACAGCTCCTCATACTCTGACTTGAACTCGTTCTCCACCGTGCTGAGCTCCTTGAGTTCCCAGCTGAGTTGGAACGCTGTAAGAAATGGATCCTCGCTGGAAAGGGCGATGAGAGATGGGCTGGAGAGGGCTTTGTAGACGTTAAGGCGAGAACGCGAGTGACGGAGGCCATCCACGTCGGAACTGGACAAGCATTCCACGCAGTTGCAGCGTACGTCATGTGGCTGAGGTATGGAAACACCTCGCTGCACCAGCAGTTTGATGATCTCATAGTTGTTGGTGTGGGCTGCAAGGATGATAGGAGTGATGTCTGGAGTGAAGTCTGAAAACTGTTTGTCCAGCAAAATCGGTGGAACCTTTACAGAGAGTGAAGACGGAAACACATCAGAAGAATTTTCAAGACAATATTTCTTTCTTTCCTAACCCTATAACGCCAAATGTGTCATATTTGATACATGAGTTTTGAAGCCCTCTACATGATCAGTGTGATATTTTTTACTCAAAAAACCTAATGTATACAATTAGATACATGCAATACACAGATAATCCACCAGGGGGGAGGAATTTGTTCCCCAGAGGCCTCTCCAGTGACACTACAAGACTGTCATTAACCCTTTCATGCATACTGGTCACTACAGCAAACAGTTATTCTCCAGCTCTTTTCTTATACAGGGTGACACAAAAAAACGGGAACTTTTTAACAATCCAATAAAACCAAGAGTGATGGAAGAAAAATATTTTATTCATAGTAATTGAAACCTTAAAACATGCCATTTAAGAAACAATGATGGAATTTTCATTTTTTAAAAATTACTTCCTGTAGATGGCGTCCTCCTGTACGAATGCATTCTTGAAATCTGCGGTTGAGATTCCTCATTGACCGCTGCAACATCTCAGCTGGGATACTGTGAATTTCATCCTGAATTCGCTGTTTTAACTCATCCAGAGTTCTTGGTCGAGTCATGTACACTTTACTCTTGAGATAGACCCACAAGAAAAAAATCACAAACGGACAAATCTGGCGATCTAGGGAACGTTACCGAATCTTGAGATCACACGGTTACCGAACAATTCTCGCACAGCCGCCAATGGTTACTAAAATGGGGGTGTGTTTACTTGCTCAAGGTCACTTGCTCATGTCTGCCAATACGCACTTCAAAAATTCCCGTTTTTTTGGGTCAGCCTGTAATTTAAAAAAAATGAAAATTCCATCATTGTTTCTTAAATGGCATGTTTTAAGGTTTCAATTTCTATGAATAAAATATTTTTCTTCCATCACTCTTGGTTTTATTGGATTGTTAAAAAGTTCCCGTTTTTTTGTGTCACCCTGTATATTCATGGCTTTTGTTGTTTTAGTTATATCTGCCAACACAGTGGACACTTATGCATCATCTCATACACTGCAAAAAGTTACTATAACTGGGCTGTTCTTGATAAACCTGTTCTGCAGTAACATGTTTGAGTATAAATCAACTGCTAGTTGTTATTAGACTGTAATTAGCAGTTTTCTTTATTTTTTTTAATTTTTTTTTTTTTGCATATTATCTCCATGAAGTGAGTAATAACCAGTATTAGAGTATGCTAAAAATGTGAGAAACCATCAGATTAGCTGCATGAAAAAATGTTTTTATTTCATAGTTTTCACACAGTATATCACTTTCTAATATTTCATTTTAAATACATGTTTCTTTGCTTCAAAAATTAAACGCATGGTGTCCAGTTGAGTGGACATTTTTATAACGCCATCAAAAATAGGTTAATTAAAAAAAATGTCAATCACATTATTTTTTTTATGCCTAAAGAGGAATAAAAACACAGAGGAAAAAAATCTGGACTAAGGTTTTGATAATTCATGCATCAAAGGGTTAATGAGGAAGGAGAGAACTTTGCCAATTTTAAAAAGGAATTACCAATTTGTTAGACATGTTTGTGTTATGTTTTTGTTTGTTCAAAAATCCAATCCAATCTGATCCAACTTTATTTGTAAAGCACTTTAAAACAACCACAGTAGACCAAAGTGCTGTACAGAAAAATACATAAAAAACAAAATGAAATAAATACGAGAACAGATTAAAAGACATAGAACAACTGTAAAAATAAAATAAAAATAAATAAAAATACAGAAGACTAGTTAAAACCTAAAGAATAAAATACAAGAATAGATTAAAACATAAAAAAAATTGTACAATTAAAAACAACAACAAATACGAACAATAAACCAATATCAATTAAAACAAATGAATATAAATAATACATTCAAACATCTCACGCGGTTTCAAAAGCCAAGGAGAAAAATGGATTTTAAGAAGGGATTTAAAAACAGACAGAGGAGGCCTGTCTGATATACAGAGGCAGATTGTTCCAAAGTATAGGAGCTGCTGCAGCAAAGGCACGACACCAAAAATAATAATATTTGAGCATTGAGACCCGATGTATCAAATATGATACAAAATAGAAAGTCATCCATGAAAATTGATATTTGAAAAAATAAAAATAAAAAATTGGCGGTTGTTGGGAAGGACCAATAAAGGCTCCAGTTTCAAAGAACGGGAATTTTCTGTCAATGATTCAATGGTTCAGGCTTCACAGTACAAAGTTATAATAGTTTTAGATTTTTCATTATAGTTTAGTTTTATTTAGTTTTGACTTTTTTTCTCTAATTAAGTTCATTTTAATTTGTTTTTAGAGCAGGTTTGCTAGTTTTTATTACTTTTCGTTATTTTATAAATGCTTAGTTTTAGTTTAGTTTTAGTATTAATTTTAGTTTTGTCGTATCTTTTCTCTTCTTCCCGTCATATTCAAATAAATCCCAGACAGGACTCTGCTGCTTTCTCCCAACTTTAGTCTTCATGTTTCCAGGTAGAATGGGAACGACAAGACAACTCTAAACGACAAGTGACGAGAAGTGACGAACTGTTAAATATCATATGGTGCCAGCAGCCAAAATTGCTCGAGGGAAATAAATCGCTTTTGTATCAATCCGACATTGACAAAGACGAAAACGAAGGGAATTTTTATACGTTTCAGTTAGTTTTGTAAGCGCACAATACAGTTTCAGTTATCGTTTTTTCTTTTCTTCTATTTATTTCAGTTAACGAAAATGTTTTTTTCACTTCTAGTTTTCGCCATTTCGTTAGTTGTCGTTAACGATTATAACCTTGTTGCAGCGTTAAGTTTTGGGGGTTTTTTTTATTTGTTGTCAGCACCATTCTTTGCCTTCTGCTTTTAACCCATCACTAGAACATGCAGGAACACACCACACACTGCAGACTAGGAGCAAATAGGGGGGTTAAGTGCCTTGCTCAAGGGCACATCAGCAAACAACGTTTCCTGCCAGTCTGCGGAATTGAACCGGCAACCCTTCTGTCACATTTCGACTCTCCTGCTCTCTAGCCCACGTGTAGAAACTTCACAAAAATACTTTTTCTTCATCCGGCTCATCCTTTTTCACTTATATAAAAAAAATACTGACAGTGGTTTTGACAGTTTATATGGTACTAAAGTAATCTATAACATCATTTTATCTAACAGCAAGTAGGCAGCTAATGGGTTGTGGTTCAAATGGCCTCATAAGGCCTTATTCCTAAGAACTACTCCTTTTGTTTTTTTCCTCTTGCTTTCAATGATAACACACAAATCCATTACAGTGAAAACCCAACAGAGTTGAAAAAAAAGATGTTAGAAAGTCACACACAACCAGAGCCTTTATTAAGCTGACAGACTCAATGGAGAATTTTTTATTTTTTTTGCAAAACCAGTGGTAAAAACACCCACACCATAAAATCAAAGCATGACAGTGGTGTGACTGGCCCGTAGATAAAAAAAAGAAAAGAAACAAAGATCCAAAAAATAAACACAGTCGGGCCTGAACCTATGAGGACAATTATTTCTTCCCCTTCTGGTCCGATTGAGACAGTAACAGTAAAATTAAGTCAAAAATAAAAATAACTAAATGAGTTGCCATATTCTGTGACTGTAACAGCTTGAGATTTGCTTAGTGCTGTCATTAATCTGTGACAAACATCAGGCTAAACTATGACAGATCAATGACAAGGACACCATCACAGTCGCATAGAAAAATATGAATGAGTAGAATAGTCATTTTTAACACTGCTGGGAGTAAATAATGAGAAAAAAGTAAAGAAATAAGAAACAGATCCATCCTTTAACCCTCACAGATCTAGAGTATTGTCTGACTGGTACTGTTTTTTTTTTTCCTAACCTATAGCATGAGTCATCATCATGTGTCAAACATTATCTGATTCAGGAGATGCTCAAGTCTTATGTTATATTTTTAAGATTTAGATCTTTTATTGTCAGTATTCAGTACATTTTACCACACACTGAAATTCAACCTCTGCCTTTAACCCAGGGGTGTCAAACTCATTTTAGTTCAGGCGCCACATTCAGCTAAATTTGATCTGAAGTGGGCCGAACCAGTAAAATATTAACATAATAACCTATAAATAATGTAAAAAAAAAAACAAAACAAAACAAAACATTTTTTAACTTAATCGAAGATTTTTTTTTTTTTTTTTGGCTTAAATCAAGATTTTTTTTTACCTTAACTGAATTTTTTTTTTTTTTTTTTTTTTTTGGCTTTATTCAAGATTTTTTTTTTTTTTAACTTAATTGAAGATTTTTTTGACTTCAAGATATTTTCCTAAATTTGAGAATTTTTTTTGACTCAATTCAAGATTTTTTTTAACTTAATTGAAGATTTTTTTTTTTTTTTTTACTTAATTGAAGATTTTTTTTTAACTTAATTGAAGATTTTTTTTTTTGCTTCATTCAAGATTTTTTTTTTATTAAATTGAAAATTTTTTGGCTTAATTCAAGATTTTTTTTCTAAATTGGAGATTTTTTGGGCTTAATTGAAGATTTTTTTTTTAACTTAATTGAAGATCTTTTTTTTTTGCTTAATTGAAGTTTTTTTTTTACGTAATTGAAGTTTTTTTTTTGGCTTTATTCAAGATTTTTTTTTTACTCAATTGAAGATTTTTTTGGGGCTTAATTCAAGATTTTTTGCTAAATTTGAGAATTTTTTTTGGCTTAATTCAAAATTTTTTTTTTTTAACTTAATTGAAGATTTTTTTTAGCTTAAGTGAAGATTTTTTTGGGGGGGGGCTTAATTCAAGATTTTTTCCTTAATTCAAGCTATTTTTTTTTTTTTTTTTTGCTTAATTCAGTTCAAGACTGTGGAATTTTTGCACTTGGAAAATTCATCCCAGGGGCCGAACTAGACCCTATGGCGGGCCACATTTGGCCCCCGGGCCGCATGTTTGACACCCCTGCTTTAACCCATCTCTAGAACATGCAGGAACACACCACACACTACAAACCAAGAGCAGTGGACTTGCCATAGCAAATAGGTGGTTAAGTGCCTTGCTCAAGGACACATCAGCCGACAACTTTTTCTGCCAGTCCGTGGAATCGAACCGGCGACTCTTCAGTCACAAGCCAACTCTCCAGCCACATATACAAAGTTGAAGTCCCAGCTTTATATTTTATTTGTCTGAATGGATGACTTTACAAGAAATGTTTAATAGTCTGCTGTTGAATGTTGATGTTTTACACTTCCAAGTGATACCCTTGTCCATTAGTAGCCTTTTCTGAGCAAACTAGAAGCACTAGAGAGCGCAGACCTCCGCCAAGGCAGGTCAGTGCCCCGGATTTGGATGAAAATTTCAGGAAATGTTGAAACTGGCACAAGGAACAAATGATTAAATTTTGGTGGTGATCAGGGGTGGGTGGGGAGGGACTGATCTGCCTTGGCGGAGGTCTGCGCTGTCTTTTCTAGAAAAGCACTCGTAGAGCGCAGACCTCCGCCAAGATTAGGTAAGATAAGATAAGATAAGATAAGATAAGATAAGATAAGATAAGATAAGATAAGATAAGATAAGATAAGATAAGATAAGATAAGATAAGATAAGATAAGATAAGATAAGATAAGATAAGACAAGACAAGGTAAAGTAAGATAAGGAAAAATAAGATAAGGTAAGATAAGATAAAGTAAGATAAGGAAAGATAAGATAAGATAAGGTAAAGTAAGATAAGGAAAGATAAGGTAAGATAAGGTAAAGTAAGATAAGGAAAGCTAAGATAAGATAAAATAAGATAAGGTAAGATAAGGAAAGATAAGGTAAGATAAGATAAAGTAAGATAAGGAAAGATAAGGTAAGCTAAAGTAAGATAAGATAAGATAAGGTAAAGTAAGATAAGGAAAGATAAGATAAGGTAAAGTAAGACTAGGAAAGATAAAATAAGATAGCCTTTATTTGTCCCACAATGGGGAAATTGCAGCGTTACAACAGCAGAGTCCAAGAACAGCAGTGGAATAAGAGTTAAAGGATCAAAAATATTTAAGATAAGGAGAATAAAAAAATATAAGAAATATAAAAATAAACAAAGAGTGTGCATCTACCTATCTGGAACTCAACAACATAACTAAAAATAATCTCTTATGTACAGTGAGTGATTAACAGTAAGTGTAAATGAGATCCTGTGCAGTATCTGTGTATTAAATATTCACCGTACCTGTTTTTCTCCACGTGGTTTCTTGTGGTTCAGCAGCAGCTCCACGGCCCCCACCACTTCTTTACGGATGGCGTGAAGCAGAGCATCTCCTACGTACACATTGTAGCTGAGAAGCAGCTCAATGATCTCCAAGTTTTCATTTTCAATGGCAATCAGCAAAGCGGTGCGTCCCAGCGGATCGATGCAGTTGATGTTGATTCTGAAGTAGATCTCAGCCTCCTCCAGGGCTTGTTTCACACTGGCATAGTCCCCCTTCTCGACAGCCCCCAGGTAGGCCCTCTCCATCGGCGACAGTTCAGACTCAGCCCTCACTATCCTCAGAGGGATGCGGTCCCTGTATGAGGAGTTGTCAGTTTTCTTGTAATACAGCTGTGACATTGCTACTGCAGCATCCGAGTGTCACCTGAGAATGCATGAATGAAAGAACAAAGACACAGTCAGGTTTCAGAGGCAGCTTTTGATACTTGTCAGAGTGAAGATAGCATGTAAAAGCACTTTATTTTGCACAATCTAACAGAATTCTTTAACCCATAAAGACCCAAACATCTACTGTTGACCAAAACCCCCTACTGACCTAAACTGTTTAATACCTGTTGATCCACTAATTCTATCAATACATGTAAATAATTGGTGAAAAAATAGTTTGTCATCTTTTCACGGTCATCAGATATGACCCATTTGGACGTTCAGAGGCTCCGTACACTCTCAAAAATAGAGGTATGAGATCAGAACATTTATGTACCTATCAGTGGCAATTTCTCATAGACTGCAAGGGAAGCCCGGCTTCCCCTAAAATTACAAAAATTAAATGGTTAAATATGTTCGGTTGTGTTGACATTTCATTAACTACAAATGTGTTAGAACACGTTCATCTCAAAGACGAGTTTGTTCAGAATCAGCTTTATCACAAACCAACGGACTCGATGTTGTTCACTTCTCATCCATTCCCGTTGCACTGTTTTCTCATTCGATCTTTGCTCAGTGCATTTGTCCGTAGACTGCGGGCATCCATGCACTTCAATGGGACTGAGTGGAACAGTTTTTTTCATTGCCTCAAAACTGGACGGTAACTGGATAAATGCCACAATGTTGTCCCGCCCCCGGATGCCGGGCGTCTCTGGGGGTGAATAGAGCTGTGGGCGGAGCTCGGCCGGGCTGGATGCCAGAATCCCACGTGCTGATTGGAGGATCAGTCGAAAGGCTGAATCCCATTTGATTGACAGCTAGTTTGAGATCTACAGGGTGGGGAAGCAAAATTTACAATATTTTGAGGCAGGGATTGAAAGACAGTGCATGACCAATTAGTTTATTGAAAGTCATGAGAATTTATTTGCCACAAGAAAATGTACATAATAGAAAATGTTTTTATTCTATGTGTCCTCCTTCTTTCTCAATAACTGCCTTCACACGCTTCCTGAAACTTGCACAAGTGTTCCTCAAATATTGGGGTGACAACTTCTCCCATTCCTCTTTAATAGTATCTTCCAGACTTTCTCGTAATAGTTTTGCTCATAGTCATTCTCTTCTTTCCATTATAAACAGTCTTTATGGACACTCCAACTATTTTTGAAATCTCCTTTGGTGTGACGAGTGCATTCAGCAAATCACACACTCTTTGACGTTTGCTTTCCTGATTACTCATGTGGGCAAAAGTTTCTGAAAAGGTATGGATAATAGTGTTAGGTATGATCATGACATCAATATATGTTTGGTTTCAAAACAATTGACGTAGTGCCTGCTGAGAAAAAACAACTAAATGTTCACTGTAAATTTTGCTTCCCCACCCTGTACTCCTTCACTTGACAGAGTTCAGTTTAATACTGTCGCGCATTCTGCTGTGAAATCGAGAGAGAAACCACTACAAAATTACTTGTTCATTTCTTGCACTGTAAATATAACACACTCATTGTACTTCCTTGTTTCAATTTAACATAATTTCAGCGTTGTCTTGTTTCAGTTACATAATTTAATCATTTCTAGTTCAAGTTGAATATCGTTTTGTAGATAGTTAAATCAATCAAACTGTCAGCTAGGTCGCAGTGAAAGGAGCATCTGTTGTTTAAAAAGGCTGAAGTCTTCCACCTGCAACACAATGGGCCAAGGCAATCTAAGCAGCCCAGCTCTCTGGACATTCAGAGGACACTGGTCCAGTCCCTGGGAAAGACGCCTACTTGGTACGATAAGGTCACTCACCATTTTCTTAAAAAGGAACGGAGAGCTGAATGTATGTTTAAATAACTTGACTTTTTTTTTTTTTTTTTTTTTTGATGTAAGCTGACAATGAGCTTCCCCTGTCTGAAAGACGAACAGCCGCCACTGGTACCTATAAGTACCTTTTTTAAGAATGTTTCTTCAAAAGTACAATATTGGTCTTTAGGAGGCCAGAATTGCACCTTTAGACTATGAAAAATGGTCCAAAGTTATGTAAAGTACAAATTTGTACTATAAGGTGCCCTGCAGCATTAAAAAATGTGTGTAGACCATGAGAATAGGCTATAGGCTAGGATAACTGAACAGTAGGCCTAATTATAGTTCAAACATTAGGCTTAGCGCATTATTTATTATATATTATACTGTAACTACTCTATATTATATTTAACTCTTTCATGCATACTGGTCACTACAGTGGACAGCTATTCTACAGCTGAATTTTGTTGTTTTAGTTGCATATCAGCCAAAACAGTGGACACTTAAGCATCATCCCAAACACTGACATTCATACCATTACTGTAACTTTGCTGTTCTTGATAAACCTCCTCTGCAGTAACATGTTTGAGTGTAAATCAATTATTAATTGTTATTAGACTGTAATTAACAGTTTTTTTGAACAAAAAGTTTTTTTTTTTTTTGTGCATATTATCTCCATGAAATGAGTAACAACTAGTATTAGAGTATGTTAAAATGTGAGATAAAGGCATTAGCGACATTAAAAATGTTTTTATTTCATATTTTTCACACAGTATATCACTTTCCTATGATGGGTTTTAAATATGTTTCTTTGCTTCAAAAAGTAAATGCATTGTGTCCAACTGAGTGGACATTTTTGTAACTTTGTGAAAAAAAAAAAAATATTGCATAGTTTTTTTTTCATGCCTAAAAGAGGAAACGGAAAAAAAAAAAAATCACTCAAGAAAAAAATATTGACTTAGGTTCTCATAATTCATGCATGAAAGGGTTAATAATAATTTGTGTTTTAATTTAATAGCCCAATTAGCTCAATGATAATAGCCTAATAATTTATTTAGCTTATTAGAACCTCTGATTATTGCCATAATCTCTGTTTTATCAAGTTTTCATTCACACCTCCATGTCTTGATGTCGTAGCTTGCCTATGCCGTTTTCTTTTTTTTTTCCTCAATTAGGCCACCGGTTCAAACTTTAAACATCATGGCATTATCAACTATACAAGAGTTTTCTTTCTATGTAAAGTACTTAAGGTACAAAAATGGACCATTTCGAAAGGGTACAGAAATGCCTCTCAAAAAAGTACACCCCCAGCGACAAGCATTTGTACCCTTTTAAATACAAGCTGGTACCTTTATTTTTGAGAGTGTAGTGAATGTGGAAACATCGGCATCTTCTACAACATTGATTCACCAGTAAAACCCATAGAGTCTAATAAATGACAGTGGATGGAGACACTTATTTTATGTTCAGTTATTGGTGTATTTTGCAGAAAAAAATAATCTTGTTCTTCAGTTTTCTCTGTTTTTGACACAATAACCCTCAAGTTTAATCTGAGCTTTAACGAACATGTACATAATCAGTACATTAAATATAGGAAAATACCTAATTTTCACTTAAAAATGCAAAATACAAAGGATAATATTAGAGTAAATGGTGATAAATCATTTAAGAAAGGTTAAAAATGGAGAAAAATTTGTTTGGGGACTGCCACAAAAGCAGCACTAGGTCTTTATGAGTTAAAGTACAGTCATGCAACTTTTCTTAGGATTACTGCTTCTAAAATTACTCTTTTTAAAAATGAATTTGTTTTGACACCATAAAATATTTTTATTTCAAATTTCTCATTTCTACAATATTGATTCACCAGGAAAAGCCATTGAGTTTGATCAATGACAGTGCAGTTAATGCTATATTTTACTGAAAAAGTCATGTTTTCTTCAGTTTTTTCTGTTTTGATATGATAACCTTTGACTTTACTCCGAGCTTTTATGAACATCTTCATGATCAGTCAATTAAACATAGGAAAATAGATGATCTTATGATGATCACAGCATAATATTATAATAAATGGTGATAAATTACTTAAGGAAGACAGAAAAATTCATTTGGAGACAGCCACAAAAGTCACACTGGACCCTTATGGGTTAATGATAGAAACGGAGAAAACTGGAGAAAAAGTGACTTTTTCCGCCAAATCTGATATAATCACCTTTGAATTTACTCTGAGCTTTAATGAACATTTATATGATCAGTGAATTAAATATAGGAAATATTTGATTTTCACTGAAGAAATGCAAAATAGAGAGGATAACATTACAATAAATGGTGATGAATCGAGGTAATATAGAGAAAAATTCCATTCAGCTGCCATAAAAGTAGCACTGGGTCTTTATGGGTTAAACAGTAAAACAAAAGAGCAAATACATGGATATAATTAACCCTTTCATGCATACTGGTCACTCCAGTGGACAGTTCTTCTCCAGCTGTTCTCTTGTATATTCATGGATTTTGTTGTTTTAGTTCCATATCAGCCAACACAGTGAACGCTTATGCATCGTCCCATACACTGTAATTCATACCATTACTGTAAATTTGCTGTTCTTGATAAACCTGATCTGCACCAACATGTTTCAGTGTGTACATCAATTGTTATTTGTTAGAAATTTATTTATTTATTTATTTTTTGCACATTATCTCCATGAAACGAGTAATAATTAGCATTAGAATATGTCAAAATGTGACAAAACATTAGATTTTATTTCATTGTTTTAATATCAATTTCTAATATTCGGTTTTAAACATGTTTCTTTACTTCAAAAATTAAATGCATGGACGTTTTTGTAACTCCATGAAAAAAAAAAAAAAAAAAAAAAAAACTTGATCACGTTGTTTTTTGTTTTTTTTTCATGCCTATGGAGGAATAAAAACACTCAAGAAAAAAATCTTAACTAAGGCTCTCATAATTAATGCATGAAAGGGTTAAGCTGTAATTTGGTTCTATTCACTTGCATCAGCAAAAATAAACATTACACCCTATGGAATAAAAAGCACAGAAAATCTAATCTAAAACATGTTACAAATGGGTCAAGTCACGCGCCTGTTGACTTTGAATCAAAAAATTAGAATTGAGATAATGATTTCAAACTTTTTGTAGTTCAATAGTATAACATCTTAAGTTTCTAAACCCATTAAAATTTTTGCTAAAAAAGGGTTTTCAAGAAAATTATGGAACTTTTTATACAAACTAAATTCAGTCCCTCGGAAAGTTCTCTAAGCATGAATAATAACATAACTTATCACTGCTATAATTTGAAATCTCAATCATATATTTCTATTTTCAATATAGTTTTATGACCTTTTATACACCCTTTTATCACTGTAAAAATAATTTTGTCTGAAAAATTGGCGTGAATTGCTTTTTTAAGCATTTTAATATCAGATGGTGCCGGTTATGTAGGGAATTTCACTTTTCTCAAAAAACATGTGTTTTTTTAAATTACTCATTAATCAAATGAGCTAAACCAATGGAAATTTCTGAAAGGAAGCATTTAACCCTCTGCTTAAGCATGGCTTCATTGGAATTTAAGATTATTTTGTCACTAATCTAAAAAAAAGATTTTTTTTTTTTCCCCCTACATAACCAAAAATAGGTCTCAACATGAAATAGCTGCTTGTGAAAGATTTTTTTCTTTCACTTTCTATCGATTTAACTTTTCAAATCAATAATTATGATATTCTATTGTCTTCATATGGATTTGGTATATATGAATATTACATTCTCTGGGAAATATTTCCTCTTGTTATTATATATAGATATTGTTATTTATATAAAATCTAATTTTATTTTATTTTATTTTTTTTTGAGAATTAAGAACATAAACGCTTGCATATGTAGCCTGTTACTATTACAACCGTTATACACCGACTGTTTAACTGAATATAATAGAATCCATGCGTAAAATGAATTAACGCCTTAAATAATCGTGAAAAGAAATTTTAAAAAATAAGAGAAAGTTTACCTTCGAACCTGTTGCTCTCTGGTCGGTATATCCACGTGAATCTCTCTCCTGAAAAGCACAGGCTGCGGCTGTCATTGACAAAGTTGCGTGGTTGTATCCAAATCCTCCTCCTCCTCCTCCTCCTCCTCCTTTTCTTCCTCCTCCTCCTCCTCCTCTTTCATTCTGCGCTGTAACATAATGGCTCGTCATGCAACCTCCTGCCCCCCCTCCCCTTCTGCTTTCTCGTTCGTGGGGGCATTTTCAGGGCATGTTTCTCTCGTGGACGTTGTCTTTCTGCCTTTCACAGGCGTCAGATCCGGTGTGGATGGAATGGTTTCACAGAGACTGTGCGCAAACAGCGTGCGTAAAAGGTGGAGTATTGTGCGCATTGTGAAAAGCAATGGGGTAACATGTATGGAAGTAAATCTGTCTCATCAGATTTTGAATTATAAAAGCCACTGAATTTCTTGCGCTGAATTTTTTTTTTTTTGCACTGAAATTAAGTATCTGAATTTTTTTATCTCTCAATTTTACTATGTTCATAAATTTAGAAAAAAAAAAAAAAAAATTCAGATGTAAAAAAATTCAGATGCAAAAATTCAGATACAAAAAATTCAGAAGCCAAAAATTCAGATGCAAAAAATTCACAAGCCAAAATTTCAGTTGCAAAAAAGTCAGATCACACACCCAGGACACCAAGGATAAGCAGTCCATTCTATTTCAAGCTGAACCACCAGCCAGCCAATCAAGTTATGTTAGGCTGGTCATGTGACGTCAAAAAAAAAAAATCAGATAATTTATTTCAGTGCAAAAAAAATTCAGTGCTAGTGGCTTAGAAAGAAATTAGAAGAAATTATTAAATTTTGGTGGCGATCAGGTGGGGGGGGGGGGGGGCTTGCCACCAAAATTTAATCATTACTACAAAAATTTAATCATTTCTTCCTTATGCCAGTATCAACATTTCCTGAAAATTTCATCCAAATCCATCCATAACTTTTTGAGTTATCTTGCTAACAAACAAACAAACACGCTCACACAGGAGGCAGATCTGTCTTGGCGGAGGTCTGCGCTCTCCGAGTGTTTTTCTTGTTTGTTCCTTGTGCCAGTATCAACATTTCCTGAAAATTTCATGAAAGTCCATCCATAAATTTTTGAGTTATCTTGCTAACAGACAAACAAACAAACAAACAAGAAAAGCACTCGGAGAGCGCAGACCTCCACCAAGAGAGATCTGCCTCCTGTGTTTGTTTGTTTGTTAGCAAGATAACTCAAAAAGTTATGGAGGGATTTTCATGAAATTTTCAGGAAATGTTGACAGGCAAGCCCCACCCCCCACCCCCCCACCCCCCCACCCCCCCGCGCCGCCCCCCGATCGCCACCAAAATTTAATCATTTCTTCCTTATTCCAGTATCAACATTTCCTGAAAATTTCATGAAAATCCCTCCATAACTTTTTGACTTATCTTGCTAACAAACAAACACACTAACAAACAAACACACAAAGCACAGTCATCACAATACCTCCCGGCGGAGGTAATTACAGTAATTATTGTTTGAAAAACAACATGATTACTTCTCAAGATTAAAATATTACAATTTTTGCATTTACAAAGCACACAGAAAAAAAAATCTTAAGACATAATATCTGCCCTTGCCCCTCCTCATTTGCTGCTTCTGAGCTCAAAGATAAGGACAAAAAAAAAAAAGGACACAGGAGAATCACATACACATCTACACATCTACAGACCGCTTTTTTTTTTTGTAGCCACAAATGACATAGGGATTTTATGTCGGGATGAATAATTAGTTGAGGTGTTTTTTTTTTATACAAAACATCATCTAAGACACAGCAGTTAAACCTCAACAATCATTATATAATGAGACACACTGATCACTTTCATATCATATAATACAGAGTGACAGATTCTTCAAAAAACGATGATGCTCTCAACAACAGATGAGACCGGATTTATTGTAGACTGTCAGGAGACAAAGCAGCAGATATGCAAGTCCTGAGGGAAGGAATACAATGTTGAAAATAAGTCCTGTGATGTTGGCTGGAAACCACAGAGAAGACACTGTACAGAAAATAGTGTGAACGTACAGAGTCACAGGGGCTCTGTTTACTGTCATGCTAAAAAAATAACAAAAAAAAAAACAGCGATAAGAGTTACTGAAAATAAAATATCTATGAACAAAAAACCCCCTCACAATATGTATTTCACTTAGAAAAGTTAAAAAGTGGATCAGTCAAGTCCCTCATTCCCAAAACCACCCAGTCCCACTGCATTCTTGAGTGTTTTCCAAGAATAAAATAAAACTGTGGTTGTCTTTCCTTTTTTGTGCTTTTATACCCAGTCCCTTTAAGAGACGTGAAATAAACTTTAATTCCTAATATGGCTTCTATTGAGCTCTTACAGGGTCATTACTATACAACTATGTCAGATGTAAGATGGTCTTTAGATAGCGATGTGACCACAGTTGCTAGGAGACCTCTATCCAGGCCATGTCTGTCTGCAGTACCCATAGGAAAGGTGAACAAAACATGTCGCTACGGATTTTCTCCTTGTGATGCATTTAGAGAGAAGTTTAATTACTTGGAACAAACTCTGACATTATGCTCGCTTTGTTATGATCTTGAAAGTGTTGATGTTGAAAATGGATGGCTGCACTCACTTGTAGATATGTGTCATGTAGCAAGTCCATTACAGAATCAAGGAGACATGCATATTATGGTTCTAAATGTTTATTTGTTGTTGTGTCTAGCTCTTGGTAGTGATGTAGACCTGAAAATGGAAGGAAAGTGTTGTGTACAGGGTGGGGAAGCAAAATTTACAATGAACATTTAGTTGTTTTTTTTCTCAGCAGGCACTACGTCAGTTGTTTTGAAACCAAACATACATTGATGTCATAATCATACCTAACACTATTATCCATACCTTTTCAGAAACTTTTGCCCATATGAGTAATCAGGAAAGCAAACGTCAAAGAGTGTGTGATTTGCTGAATGCACTCATCACACCAAAGGAGATTTCAAAAATAGTTGGAGTTTCCATAAAGACTGTTTATAATGGAAAGAAGAGAATGACTATGAGCAAAACTATTACGAGAAAGTCTGGAAGATACTATTAAAGAAGAATGGGAGAAGTTGTCACCCCAATATTTGAGGAACACTTGCGCAAGTTTCAGGAAGCGTGTGAAGGCAGTTATTGAGAAAGAAGGAGGACACATAGAATAAAAACATTTTCTATTCTGTCAATTTTCTTGTGGCAAATAAATTCTCATGACTTTCAATAAACCTCCCCCGGGATCTGGGAGAAGCTCTCCCGGAGGTGGGAGTTGAAGACCACACTGACATCGGGTTCCGCCAGACGTTCCCAACAGACCCTCACAACACGTTTGGGCCTGCCGAGTCGGTCCGGCAGGCCTCCGGGGGAGGTTGGGGACATTGAGTCCGAGTGGACCATGTTCTCCACCTCCATTGTCGAAGCGGCTGCTCGGAGCTGTGGTCGCAAGGTCTCCGGTGCCTGTCGTGGCGGCAATCCCCGAACCCGGTGGTGGACCCCGGAAGTAAGGGATGCCGTCAAGCTGAAGAAGGAGTCTTATCGGGCCTTGTTGGCCCGTGGGACTCCCGAGGCAGCTGATGGGTACCGGAAGGCCAAGCGTGCTGCAGCCCAGGCGGTTGTGGAGGCAAAAACTCGGGTCTGGGTGGAGTTTGGGGAGGCCATGGAGGAGGACTATCGGTCGGCCTCGAGGAAATTCTGGCAAACCATCCGGCGCCTCAGGAGGGGAAAGCAGTGCGCCACCAACACTGTTTACAGTGGAAGTGGGGAGCTGCTGACCTCGACTGGGGATGTTGTCGGGCGGTGGAAGGAATACTTCGAGGATCTCCTCAATCCCACTGCCACGTCTTCCATAGAAGAAGTAGAGGCTGAGGTCTCAGAGGTGGACTCGTCCATCACCCAAGCTGAAGTCACCGAGGTGGTTGGCAAGCTCCTCGGTGGCAGGGCACCGGGGGTGGATGAGATTCGCCCTGAGTACCTTAAGTCTCTGGATGTGCAGGGACTGTCTTGGTTGACACGTCTCTGTAACATTGCGTGGCGGTCGGGGACAGTACCTCTGGATTGGCAGACCGGGGTGGTGGTTCCCCTTTTTAAGAAAGGGGACCGGAGGATGTGCTCCAACTATAGGGGGATCACACTCCTCAGCCTCCCGGGGAAAGTCTATTCCAGGGTACTGGAGAGGAGGATCCGACCGATAGTCGAACCTCGGATCCAGGAGGAACAATGCGGTTTTCGTCCTGGTCGTGGAACGCTGGACCAGCTCTATACTCTCCATCGGGTGCTCGAGGGTTCATGGGAGTTCGCCCAACCAGTCCACATGTGTTTTGTGGATCTGGAGAAGGCGTTCGACCGTGTCCCTCGTGGTATCTTGTGGGGGGTGCTTCGGGAGTATGGGGTCCGGGGCCCTTTGCTAAGGGCAGTCCGGTCCTTGTATGACCGAAGCAGGAGCCTGGTTCGCATTGCCGGCAGTAAGTCAGACCTGTTCCAGGTGCATGTTGGACTCCGGCAGGGCTGCCCTTTGTCACCGGTTCTGTTCATAATTTTTATGGACAGAATTTCTAGGCGCAGCCAAGGGCCGGAGGGGGTCCGGTTGGGGACCACAGGATTTCATCTCTGCTTTTTGCAGATGATGTTGTCCTGTTGGCCTCATCGAACCTGGACCTTCAGCGTGCACTGGGGCGGTTTGCAGCCGAGTGTGAAGCGAGCGGGATGAGGATCAGCACCTCCAAATCCGAGGCCATGGTTCTCGACCGGAAAAAGGTGGTTTGCCCTCTCCGGGTCGGTGGGGAGTCTTTGCCCCAAGTGGAGGAGTTTAAGTATCTCGGGGTCTTGTTCACGAGTGAGGGAAGGATGGAGCGTGAGATTGACAGACGGATTGGTGCAGCGTCTGCAGTGATGCAGTCGCTGTACCGGTCGGTTGTGGTAAAGAAGGAGCTGAGCCGAGAGGCGAAGCTCTCGATTTACCGGTCAATCTACGTTCCTACCCTCACCTATGGTCATGAGCTTTGGGTCATGACCGAAAGGACAAGATCCCGGATACAAGCGGTCGAAATGAGTTTCCTCCGTCGGGTGGCTGGGCGCACCCTTAGGGATAGGGTGAGGAGCTCAGTCACCAGGGAGGAGCTCGGAGTAGAGCCGCTGCTCCTCCGCGTCGAGAGGGGCCAGCTGAGGTGGCTCGGGCATCTGTTTCGGATGCCTCCTGGACGCCTCCCTGGGGAGGTGTTCCGGGCATGTCCCACCGGGAGGAGACCTCGGGGAAGACCCAGGACACGTTGGAGAGACTATGTCTCTCGGCTGGCCTGGGAACGCCTCGGGATCCCCCCGGAAGAGCTGGAGGAGGTGTCTGGGGAGAGGGAAGTCTGGGCATCCCTGCTTAGACTGTTACCCCCGCGACCCGGCCCCGGATAAGCGGAAGAGAATGGATGGATGGATGGACTTTCAATAAACTAATTGGTCATACACTGTCTTTCAATCCCTGCCTCAAAATATTGTAAATTTTGCTTCCCCACCCTGTAAAATTTACTTCTTTGGTCCCTTTGACGCTCTTCCACACTGTACTCTGGAATATTGAATGTATGTCTCTGTACTCCCTAATCTATGTAGCGGAGCTTTGTCAAGTAAATGCACACAGAGTCAAGTCAAAGTCGGAGATAAGGGCAGAATTGGAGCCGCATAAAGTGTTTATTCAGACACTAAATAAACACTGAGTTGAAATCTGCAGAAATAACTGACTTTTTCGCTCTGGGAGGCCATTTTATTTGGCCCAAAATAGGTTGGGTTTTAGTTGTAGACCTTCCCTTTTTACCAGATTTAGAACATTATTCTAGTCACGTTAGAGCCCTTTTTGGCTTTGTCCATTCATTCATTCGTTTTCTGAACCTGCTTTATCCTCACTAGGGTCACGGGAGCTTATCACAGCTACTTATGGGCAAAGGCGGGGTACACCCTGGACATCGTCGCAGGGCTGACATATAGAGACAAACAATCACGCTCACATTCACACATATGGGCAATTTAGTCTGACATATTAACCTATCAGTGCATGACTTTGGATGGTGGGAGGAAGCCAGAATACCTGGAAGGAATCCACGCAGGCATGGGGAGGACATACAAACTCCACACGTCGACTGGTGTTGGAATCAAACCCAGAACCTTCTTGCTGTGAGGCACGAGTAGGG
Organism: Sphaeramia orbicularis; assembly: GCF_902148855.1. Lineage (NCBI taxonomy): Eukaryota > Metazoa > Chordata > Actinopteri > Kurtiformes > Apogonidae > Sphaeramia > Sphaeramia orbicularis. Next base: position 35,201,269 of record NC_043969.1, read on the forward strand.
ATGGGAATCCAGAACTGGTTCTTTTTGAGAACCGGTTCCCAGTAGCTCGATTCCTTGGAGTCGTTTGCCTGCCTGCTTAACGATTCTGCTTATCGGTTCCGCCTTCGTTGTGCATGCGCGATGACGTCACACATACGCTGCATTGTTTTGGTCAGAACGTAGCCAACATGGTGTTGAGGCAGAAACGGTCTAAACAGACGACACCAGGTCCACTGACTTGGAACACTTGCAAAGCTTCCATGTCTTCAAAAGGGTGGAATCCCTCCAATATCCTCAAACATTTGTCCACAGCATGTGAATCATTTACAGGAATGTCACGTATTTGATATGCTACTTAACGGTGCTTGTGAATGTAGCAGCAGAGTGAACGCCGGGCTGGTTCTGGTGTGGGTAACAAACGTTGTAACTCCTCAAATACAAGTTTCCGAAGGTAAGAAGGGAAAGGAAATGAGGTGCACAACGGGAGACAAGCCGAGCCGAGTCGAACTGGTTCTACGTAGTAGAAGTGCAGCAATAGAGGAATGAGTAAAGCGTCTTTCGTTTCACTTTCACTTAGTCCCCCCCCCCGCCAGACCGGGCCCGACGTCATCTGTTATTATTATTTGTACATACTGTATATCTTATATTTTCTGTGCAGAGATGGAAATATAAAAGACAGTTAATACAAACACACCTGTTTGTACTCTTTTATGCCTTCACCCAATGAGAATCGATAAGAGAATCGATAAGAAATTGGATCGATAAGCAATATCGATAATGGAATCAGAATCGTTAAATTCTTAACGATTCCCATCCCTAGGCACGAGTGCTATCCACTGCAGCTTTGTCCATGACAGGGTACATTTTTACTGGTCTCTAGATTGGACAGCATATATGCATATGTAACCATTGCCCAGTATTCATTTATCATATATAAATATGTAACTTTTTCCTAGAATATGTAAATTATTTCCCAGAACGTCCAAAATTTTCACTCACATGTACTTTTGTCCACCATGATCTAAAAACTCTCCATGGGCGCACATGTCTTTTTGTAGCAGTTCTCCCAGGAAAAAAATCAGCTACTCTGGTACAGTCTTCACATTACATTAAGAATAACTCCTGGCATGCAAATGAATACAGGTTAAATACTTTTGAATACAAACTGAATATTTTTGATTAAAATACTGGTTTCTGACACCACAAAAGTACAAGTGAAACTAAAAGTAGATGGTGTAACTGTGTGGAAACTGAACTCACCTTTGTCTCTTTTGTCTGGTCCCTGGTGTTCCGGCTAAAAGAGTCCCCAGGCAGCCGGAGCACCTTAAGAAGGTTCCGGGAGGGACCACTGTGGGAAGAGTAGCAGGGGTGTTTTAACTGAAGGGCCTGCCAAATCTGATAGATATTTTTAAATTTCTCACTGTTAACTTCATAAAATATATTTTTGTATGAATTTGTTAAATGTAGTTAATCACAGTACTGTTTGGAAATTGGTCATTTTAAATAATGAATAGTGGAGGAAAGTAAACTTACCTGTGCTCTAACACAGTATAGGCTAGTGCAGGGGTCAGCAACCCTGGTCCTAGAGAGCCACTATCCTGCATGTTTTAGATGTTTTCCTCTTCCAGCACACCTGATGGTCATTATCAGGCTTCTGCAGAGCTTGATGATAGGCTTATCATTTGAATCAGGTGTGTTGGAAGGGGGATACATCTAAAACTTGAGGATAGTGGCTCTCTAGGACCAGGGTTGCTGACCCCTGGGCTAGTGGATAGACCAGCCTATAAAAACTGTGTTTTTCTGTTGTGTAGAGAGAATGCTGCCTGTACTGAACCACAATGATGCCTTTTTTTGTACAGTTTGTATTTTTTAAATCTTTCTGCTGTCTCTTTTATAAATATTTTTCTGTGTTTTTGTGTGAATATGAATAAGATACATAGTGGTCTGCACCTGCACATTTTGCCTCAGCTCTGCTCTGTTCCTCCGGACTACAAAGCAATAGGCCAACCGATGACAATATGACAACAGCAAAATGTACTTTTTCTATAGCATGGATTGTATGTATAGTAATGTGCAAAAGTATTAGGTTGTCATTAGGGTTGTTCTCTTATTTTATTTTTTCGCAAAGTTATAATGCAAGTCTTAGTTTCTGTGTTAACTTTATGATTTGCATGTAAAACTGAAAAAAGCAGCTGGATTTAGAAAAAAAAAAAAAAGAGCCTCAAAACAAAAACTACTGGACCAAAATTCCAAATCAGAGTTCATGTTAAACATCCTAAATCTCTTATTGATTTACATTCTTATTGTCTTATTTAGTAAAAACCTGTCAAACTGCAATTCCTTTCTTTGTTTTTTCTATTATTCCACCCTGTTTTGACCTTAAAGCACACAGTAAAACAAAACCATTATAGAAAAGAAACTGGAGCTCATACTCACAGCAGCTTTTATGACACTGAAACAGATGCAAATTCACAGCAGCACATTTACCTGGAATAAAGTCTCTCAGAATTTTCCCTCTATTTAACCTTTCTTAAATGATTTATCACCATGTATTATAATTTTATCCTATGTATTTTGCATTTTTTAGGGGAAAATCAGGCATTTTCTTGTATTTAATTCATTGATCATGTAGATGTTCATAAAAGTACATATTGAAGTAGTGGATTATTATATCAAAAATGGAGAATCCTGAAGAAAAAGTGACTTTTTCAGCAAAGTTTTCAATAACTAAAGGTAAAATCAAGCATCTCCATCCACTGTCATTGATCCAACTCCATGTTGTAGAAGATGACTGTGTTTCCACGTTCACTACGGAACCTCTGAACGTTCAAATGGGTCATATCTGATGACCATGAAAAGATGACAAATTGTTTTTTTTTTATCTCAATTATTTCAATGTATTGATAGGTTTAGTGGATTAACAGGTATTAAACATTTTAGACCAACAGGTGCTTTGGATCTTTATGGGTTAAAATGATTTTATTCTCATCAGGACTTCACCAACTTCACACACTGTACTTTCTCCTTCATTGTAATTCACAGCTGTGTTACACTTTGTGCAGGCCTATGATGACATAAGTTTTCCTTCCTCTGAATTTACAAAACGCCTTATCTACATGCCGCTATTATCAAATCACAGTAATCACAGAGCATCTGCAAGGCAGTCTGGATTTTTGTGCTTTTACTGCAATTAAATCAACGTCTGCTTATCCTGCAGCACAGTGAGAATGAGATCAGACACAATATTCAACTATGCAGCTCACATATACAGTCTTTACTATGAATTATCCAACATTTAAAAGGTTAAAATGTTGTATTACAAACTGATAATATAACTTTAAGTCATCCGCAACTCATTCCACTTTTCATCTTCTTTTTTTTTTTACTGATTTATTTCGAATATGGAAATGATACAAGCTTCCTGATGGCTACTTATTGACTTCTTTGCACAATGTAATATAGAAATGAAAATTCAAGGACGCATAAAATAATAATACACACAAAAAAGAAAAATAAGTCATATTCGAGAAGGAGTGAGAAGAAGAATAGCTTATTAGCTCTCACACCTTTGTCTAAACCAACAATATGTACATACACACACGTGGGAGCATATACATATATACACACACATATATATGTATATACATATACATAAATTCATATATAAATACACATATACAAATACACATGCATACATATACATATATACACATCCACATATACACCATCATATACATATATACATACACATACACTTACATATACATCAGGGGTGTCAAACTCATTTTAGTTCAGGGGCCACATTCAGCCTAATATGATCTAAAGTGGGCCAGACCAGTGAAATTATGTAAATAATAGGATAAGAACTGATAAAGAATGTCAACTCCAATGTTTTCTCTATGTTTTTGAGTGAAAAAAGCAAAATTCCCTAATGAAAATGTTTACATGTACGAGCTGCACTTAAACATAACATCAACAAATATGAACAACCTGAAAATTCTTAAGAAAAATAATTGCAATTTTGACAATATTACGCCTTAGTTTATCATTTATACATGTGAATCACAACTTACAGATCACAGTGGATCTACAAATACACAAAACATTGAATAACAGGCAGAATATTGTTAAAATTCCACATACTTAAGACATTTTTGTTCAGGTTATTCACTTTTTTTTTTTTAAAGGCTACTCTGTAAATATAAACACTTGTGTAATTTTTCTGTTTTTACACTAAAACAAAGGGGAAAAAATAGTTTTCATTATTTATAGGTTATTATGATAGTATTTTACTGGTCTGACCCACTTTAGATTGAATGGACCTAAAATGATTTTAACATCCTTGAGTGTTAATATCTTCAGTGTAATTTTTGCATTTCACAAATTCATCCCAGGGCCGGATTGGTGCCTTTGGCAGGCCGATTTTGGCCCCCGGGCCGCATGTTTGACACCTGTGATATGCATGTACAAATACATATATACACTGATGCATACATACACATATACATTCACAAAGACTTCTCTGTCTCTAATTCCTATGCCATATCAATGAGTAAATGACAATAGTCAGTAATGAGAATTATCAATTGTCAATTAATCTTCTTAATTTACTTTAGTATAGAATAAAATGGAGTAAAGTGTTTAGTTATATTATTATGTGCTAATGACCATTTTTATGCTAAAATACATAAAAAATACAACAGCAAACATGACAAAGCAAAACATACTGTAACAGTGGAGTTAAATGGTGCAAACATGAACATGTTACAAATGACATTTTCTTGTATTATTGAAATATACCTGATGAATTAGCTGCAGATTGTGACTTCCCAGAAAACCTACCATCAACACTAATATGAGGGGAAAAGGGCTAATTGAACCTTTACTGCCACAGTGAATAGGGCCATCGAGAATAGTCGTAGTCTGTAGAAATGGATCTCTAAACGGGAGGGATCACATTGCAGTTTACCACAAATTTAAATCAATAATACTACAAACTTCCTGCTTCTTCAATGGCATTAAAACTGACTTCACAGTTATTTTCTCTAAGCAAATAAACAAAGGAAACAAATACAAGGAGATTTTATTTAGAAATATTTGCTTATTCTCTTTAATAAATACCGACTATCACGATAAGGAGATATTATCATATTTATTAATGATTGTGTTTGTAGTAAATAATGAAAGTGCATATAAATATTATAGTTTATATTAAAAAAGGTTGATTATGCAAAATTGTGTGTGAGGTGAGTTAAAAAAAATGTATGTGAATGGTTTGTATGGATGCAATGTGTTATTGTAAAAATATATAGGAAAAATTTAATTATGAGTTTGTAAAAAGGGGTGGGAGTCTATAAATTATACTTCCTCCCATTCCTTTTCAAATTTCTGAAAAATTTTGTTTGACCACATTGTATATTTCTTAGTTATCTGACAATTCTATGTGCTTGAAATAAAACTACACTAACTAACTAAAAACATAGCTAAAATGTAAGCTATATTTGTTTTTTGGAAGATATTTGAGTCATATCAGGCAGTGTGTTTAAGAAAATGATAAGATGTATTGAATATCTATTTTAATTTTCTTGACAGGATTCATTAATAGACAGAGGAGATCTCCAATTTCAGACTGTGGCCGAAAGGTAAAAATAAAAAGCTGAAAATAAAATACCCCTTATTTCTGAACATTAGGTGTGGGTGGACAACTGTAGCTTAACCCTTTCATGCATGAATTATGAGAACCTTAATCAAGATTTTTTTTTTTTACTGGGTGTTTTTATTCTTCTTAAATTTGACATTAATTGTACAGATTTTTTGTGTTTTTAATCTATTCTTGTCATTCTTTTATTTAGGTTTTATCTATTTTTCTGTACTTTTATCTGTCTATATTATTTTATATTTTTCTTCTTCTTCTTCTTCTTCTTCTTCTTCTTCTTCTTCTTCTTATTATTATTATTATTATTATTATTATTATTATTATTATTATTATTATTTTACAGTTCTATGTCTTTTAATCTATTCCTGTATTTTACTCTGTTATTTTGGTTTGTATTCATTTTTCTGTACAGTACTTTAATCCACTGTGCTTTACAAATAAAATTGGATTGGATTGGATTAAAAAAAACAATGTGTTTGAATTTTTTTTTTTTTTTTTTTTTTTTTTTTATGAATCTATTATTCATAGAGTTGCAAAAAAGTCCACTCAGCTGGACACAATTTGTTCAATTTTTGAAGAAACATGTATTTACTAATATGCTGTGTGAAAACTATGAAATAAAAACATTTTTCATGCTGCTAATCTGATGTCTTGTCACATTTTAACATACCCTAATACTAGTCATTACTCACTTCATGGAGATAATATGAAAGAAAAACAAAAACTTTTTGTTGTTAATTACAGTCTAATAAAAATAATAAGCAATTACTTTACACTCAAACATGTAACTGCAGATACATTTTATCAAGAATAGCAATGTTACAGTAATGGTATCAATTGCAGTGTATGGGATGATGCATGAGCGCCCAATGTGTTGGCTGATATGGAACTAAAACAACAAAATCCATGAATATACAAGAGAACAGCTGGAGAATAACTGTCCACTCTAGTGACCAGAATGCATGAAAGGGTTAAAATAACAGAAGAAGAGACTTTTTTTTCCTTAATAATAACAGTAAAACAGATTAATTTTAGTCATAAATTGCAATAAATAACATATATTATAATCTATTAATTTATCTGATAATATATTTTCACAATTATTGGGTAAAAAATCCTTTGATGACTTTTTTTTTTTTTTTTTTACTTAATCTTCTAATCAATTCTGTTGCCACTAGATGGCAGAAAGTGATTCACTTTTCTGCCTCATTTGATGCACATTTCTGATATCCTGAGTAGTGGCAGCTCCACATTTAGAATCTATTACTCCTTCCATTTCCTACTCTTCTCCTGTTCAGCGAGTTACAGAGCTGTGGAGGATGATTTAGGACAGTATAAACGTCCTGTAAAGGTTTATGTTCAATAGTGTTTAGAAATCAGGGCCAAATACTGTAGATGATGATGACACTCTTGACCAGTTTTGGATCAAGTACTTAGATGGTTTATTTCAATACAAGTAGTAATAAACAGTACGAAAATGTGAAAGTCCTACATTAGTATAAAGGTATCAAATAGCCAGGTTCAGAAAAAATACTTATGCACAATACCTTGAATCTTGCATGTAAAATTACCTGAAGTAGATCAATATTTTTTAGTTTTCTTAGACATAGAATGACTCTAATTGTTATTTCTTTTTTTTTCCACTTCAGTTTTTATTGAAATTTTATAAACACAGTCACCAAAAACAACAAAAAACTAATAAATTAAACCTTTCTTGGGTACATGACACTACATTCACATTATTCAGTCCTTCCACCATTCCAGGTTCTGTAATCAGTCTATTTATTCCATTTTTTGTCCATTTGTGCTTCTTGTAGTTGCAGTTTATGAGTTATTTTTTTTCCATTGTATATATTCCCTCAATAACAGTGATCCATTGGTCCTTTGTTGGTGGTTCTGTCTTTCCCCAGTTCCTTGTAATAGCTTTTTTGGAGACTTTTATTTCTTTTATACAGATGTAACAGTTAAAAAGTGCTCTAAACTGGTTGACTGAATTATCAAAAAAACCCCAACAACTTTAGGTTACATTATGCTGTAAATAAGAATTACACCACCATGATTTAATATCAATGACAAAATATTTCAGCTTTGTAACTTAACATCTTACAGCCCATATTTATTTACAAAATTTATATTAACAAAAATAATATTTGTGTTGTTGCTGTTAAGCAGGTGCTAAATTAAGTGGAGATTGTTAATTTTAAAGTAACACATACAATAGCTGTAATGCAAATTAATTACACTATTGGCATAATTTAACTGTAATTAAGCAAATTTTCCATTCTCAGATAAGTAGATTATTTTATTGATGTGGTTATTGATCAGTTTTTCTAGTCAACAATCTAAACAAAATAAAAATGATCAAAAAATCAGTAGAATGTCATGAAATTATGAACACCGTTATAGAAACAGGGGTGTGAAACGGATCCATGAACATCAGGGATCAGCTGTAACCAGTAGACAAACACTGTCGCCCATAAAAATAGAATGAAATACTTTTTTTTTTTTTATAGCTTCTTTTAACCCATAAAGACCCAGAGTTAGTTTTGTGGTAGTTCCTAAATTAAATTTTCTCTCTCGTTAACCTTTCTTAAGGGATTTATCACCATTTATCACACTATTATCCTCTCCATTTTGCATTTTTTCAGTGAAAAGCAGGTACTTTCTTATATTTGCTGGACTGATCATGCACTTTAACGCTTTCATGCACGAATTATGAGAACCTTAATCAAAATTTTTTCCTGAGTGTTTTTATTCCTCTTTAGGCATAAAAAAAAACCAATGCGATTGAAAATTTTCTTCTGAAAGAAATAAATAAATAAAATTAAATAAAATAAAACTAATTTTAAAAAATTTTAAAAATACATACAATAATAATGAAAAAAAAAAATAAAAAAAAAAATCTTAGGAATCTATTTTTCATGAAGTTGCAAAAATGTCCACTCAGCTGAACACCATACGTTTAATTTTTGATGCACAGAAACATGTATTTACTGATAAATTGTGTGAAAACTACAGTGAGGGCTTATGTTTCTGGGGCTTTATGCTCAGGAGAGATCTACATAATGTTACCAATTCATGTCAGAAAAGATATGTAGTGTCTTAAAACTTTAATAAAGATATGTGTAAAAAAAAACAAAAAAACAACCCAAAACAAACAAACAAAAATCAACGAAAAAAACAACAAAATCCATGAATATACAAGAGAACAGCTGTAGAATAGCTGTCCACTGTAGTGAACAGTATGCATGAAAGGGTTAATCATCATGCTGAGATCACATTTGAGGGTTATTATATGAAAAAACAGAAAACTTGTGAAAAAATGACTTTTTCAGTAAAATCTACCATTAACTGAAAATAAACCCAGCGTGTCCATCCACTGTCATTGATCCAACTCCGTGGGTTTTGCTGGTGAATCAATGTTGTAGAAGATGACGGTGTTTCCATGGTAACTATGGAGCCTCTGAACGTCCAAATGGGTCATATCTGATGACTAAGAAAAGATGACAAAATGCATTTTTACATTAATTATTTACATGTATTGATAGGATTAATGGATCAACAGTTTAGATCAGTAGATGCTTTTGGTCAACGATGGATGTTTGGGTCTTTATTATGGAAGTAAATTTGTCTCATCAGATTTTAAATTATAAAAGCCACTGAATTTCTAGCACTGAATTTTTTTGCACTGAAATTAAGTATCTGAATGTTTTCGGTGTCACATGACCAACCTAACGTAACTTGATTGGCTGGCTGTCGGTTTAACTAGAGATAGAATCGATTGCTTATCCTTGGTTTCCCGGATGTGTGATCTGAATTTTTTGTATCTGAATTTTTTGCATCTGAATATTTTTTATTCTAAATTTATGAACATAGTAAAACTGAGACAAAAAATTCAGATACTTAATTTCAATGTAAAAAAAAAAAAAATCAGATACTTAATTTCAATGTAAAAAAAAAAATTCAGATACTTAATTTCAGTGTCAAAAAATTCAGTGGTAGAATGGCTTTTATAATTCAATTTGGCGTCACATGACCAACCTAACATAACTTGATTGGCTGGCTAGCGGTTCAACTTGAGATAGAATTGACTGCTTATCCTTGGTGTCCCGGATGTGTGATCTGAATTTTTTGCGTCTGAATTTTTTGCATCTGAATATTTTTACATCTGAATTTTTTTTTTATTCTAAATTTATGAACATAGTAAAACTGAGAGATAAAAAATTCAGATGCTTAATTTCAGTGCAAAAAAAATTCAGCGCAAGAAATTCAATGGCTTTTATAATTCAAAATCTGATGAGACAGATTTACTTCCATACTTTATGGGTTAAATATTCATAATAATTCAATACTTTGCTCAGTAAGAAAAGATGACAAATTGTATTTTACACCAATTATTTACATGTATTGATAGGATTATAGGATTAGAGGCTCTAAGGTTATTAAATATTTAACCCTTTCATGCACAAATTATGAGAACCTTAATCAAGATTTTTTTTCCTGAGTGTTTTCATTTCTATGATAAATTTTTCAATGTGATTGAAAAATTTATTATGAAAAATAAATAAATAATGTTAAAAAAAAACACATTAAAAAATTATTATTAATAATAATAATAATAATAATAATAATAATAATAATAATAATGATAATAATAATAATAATAATGATAATAATAACCTATTTTTCATGAAGTTGCAAAAATGTGCATTCAGCTGGACACCATGTGTTTAATTTTTGAAGCAAAGAAACATGTATTTACTAATAAATTGCGTGAAAATTATAACTATTACGCTCAGGGGAGATCTACACAATGTTACCAATTCATGTCAGAAAAGATAAGTAGTGTCTTAAAATTTTAATAAAGATATGTGCAAAAAAACAAAACAACAAAATCCATAAATATACAAGAGAACAGCTGTAGAATAGCTGTCCACTGTAGTGACCAGTATGCATGAAAGGGTTAATATCAGTAGATGGTTTAAGTAACTGGTGTAAATTTGGGTCTTTACGGGTTAAAATGATTGTGACAATGTGATTTATTTATTTATTACTGATAGATAAAGTAGAACTGGGACTCAGTATGTAATAACCGCACCAGGTCAAAGGTGATTTCTGGTGTGAAGAAAAAGGAATAAAAAGACGAATGTGTCTGAAAACCAAGGATAGTGAGGTGAATTTGCACAATAGATTTACAAGGGATAAAACCTGCTTTCTGAAGTCGTAGTTATAATTCTGTCAAGGTTCAAATCATTATTATTCAATTAAGAATGAATTTTATAAGCTTTAACTGCCATAACATATATCTCTGTGAAATGGAAGAACAGATAAGTGACTTTAGTGAGACACGAACCATTGAGAAATAGATAAATTGACCGTTGTAACTGTCAGGGGATAACGCTGGGCGGTGTAGCCATGCTTTAACTTTGCAGCGGGTCGTAAGTCAGCGCTGTTCCGTGGGTGTAGAACTCATTTGGAATTGCAGTCCAGCTCTGTCAATTAGATGTAGTATGTATCAGCCAGGTTTCAACCCTGGTTCTGAAAATGAACGCTGATGCAATAGTCAAGCTGGCAGCAGAAATTCAAAGCCATTAGAAAAGGTCGGAACTAATTAAGATCGTCTTTCAGTACTACTGCTGCACTGCTACAGTACATACATTTACATAACGACGATTATCTGTTTAGATGTTTGTATCTACAACACCCCGTGGTATTGTCCATCCTACTGCTACATCTGGATGAAATAACCTCCTTTTTATCCACCTTATTCATACAGTCACATGTTATTTATTATACGTAGTTGTTCTTCATATTATTTAATTTACATTAGATGATTTTCTTCTTTACTTTTTTTTTTTTTTTTTTTTTTTACTTTATTTTCTTAGATTTCTGGGGTTATGTAAAGGTGTCATGCAGTCATGGTATTCACATGTACCCTTAAAGTACTCCTGGGGACAAATCCAGCTTTTTGAATTGAACTGATATGAATTGAGTTGACTTGAATTAAATTTAGTTGAATTGACTTGAACTGAATTGAATTTAGTTGAGTTGAGTTGAATTGAATTGAATTGAATTGAACTGAACTGAGTTGAATTGAGCTGAACTGCATTAAAATGAATTGAATTTAGTTGAGTTGAATTGAACTGACCTAAACTGAACTGAGTGGAACTGAACTGAACCGAACTGTATTAAAATGAATTGAATTTAGTTGAGTTGAATTGAACTGACCTAAACTGAACTGAGTGGAACTGAACCGAACTGTATTAAAATGAATTGAATTTAGTTGAGTTGAATTGAATTGAACTGAAGTGATTTTGAATTGAACTGAACTGAATTGAGTTTAGTTGAGTTGACTTGAGTTCAGTTGAGTTGAACTGAACTGAATTGAATTGAACTGAACTTAACTGAACTGAGTTGAACTGAACCGAACTGAACTGCATTTAAATGAATTGAATTTAGTTGAGTTGAACTGAACTGAACTGAAACTGAATTGAATTGAATTGAATGAAACTGAACTGAACTGAATTTAGTTGAGTTGAACTGAATTGAACTGAATTAATTGAACTTAATTGAACTGAATTGAATTGAACTGAATTGAACTGAACTGAATTGAAATGAACTGTACTGAATTGGGACATGAATAAACTGAATTAGTGAAACATGCACAACACAGAAAACTCGTTTGGAATTTCTTTGTTTGACAGTTTCAATTAAAGACGAATATTTTATTGTAAACTAGAAGCACTCGGAGAGCGCAGACCTCCGCCAAGGCTGATCAGTGCCCCCCCCCCCCCCCCCCCCCCCCCCGATCATCATCATTTCTTCCTTATCCCATTTCCAACAAACCCTGAAAATTTCATCAAAATCTGTCCATAACTTTTTGAGTTATGTTGCACACTAACGGACAGACAAACAGACAGACAGACAGACAGACAAACAAACCCTGGCAAAAACATAACTTCCTTGGCGGAGGTAATAATGTAAACAGATTCTTTATTGCACTAGCTGTATACAAAACAATTTTCTGAAACATGTATACTATTGTAACCTTTTTAATGTCGTTTTTCTACATCATAAATCAGGTTCCTCTGTAACTCTTGTAAAGCACCAGATGCATAAAGTCATGTTGCCATTTAACGACAGTGACAATACAGTCTATGATTTTAACACATTTGTAGTCCAGTGTTTTTATACATATTGTAAAATAAATGATAGGTTTTTCTTGACACAAACAGTAAGTGGTATTGTGAGTGAATGTTCTGCAGGGATTATGTGTGTTTGGCTACCTGTGGTGAGGTGATGATGGGTTGAGGTTATAGGTTGTGTTTGTGTCTGTCTACTGGGGTATTTACAGAACTCAATAAGATCAGCAACACCCCGTCACCTGACAGAAACCAACATGAGTTTGTCAGACGGTGTACGTGTCCCTATTAAAGTTGTCAGCAGGAGACGTGTGTGTATGTGCGCCACTTGTGCATGCGTGTTTTTGTGTTGTACTAAGGGGTAAGGGGGTTAAAAATCACCCATCATCCTCAGCTAAAACTCACATCTATCACGAAGCATAAAAAAAAAGACCTTGTTACAACAGTTAACTCCAGCAGATGACAGCTGACTTTGGCGACTTGGGGCTAATGGAAAGATTAAGTCAATTACAGCTTGGCAGGGGGACATTGAAATATGTACCACATTCCCCAAAGAACTGGAACAATAGGCGCCCACATAGACGCTGTCAGTCCGTGAAAAAGTAAATGTGATTATGTCAGAGAAAATTCACCGAAATGTGCTAAGTTCTTTTTTTAACTAAATAAATCTTGATAATAGCCTGACAATGATACCAGTCAGACGCAGTCCAAAAGGAAGCATTATTGCTCCCACATGTGCAGTGTGTGCAGCTTTTTCATGAACATCCAGTGAATACACTCTGTTTATGCTATTGTTGCTGACTTAGTCCCCAACTTTAGATCAAACGGAGAGGAAGGAGAATGAACTCAGCAAAAAACCACAGAGGGTCAGGGGGGGACAAACTGCAGAAACGCAAAAGGAATGAGTGTATGAATGAGTACCACACACTCCAGTGATTCCACTTAATTAATGGAAAGATTTAGGAGCTTTTATCTAGATTATTTTATGGCACTAGGCAAGAGTGAAATCAAAGCTATTTCTTTTTGATGCATTATAGGTCACTGTGATGAAAACCTTGTGACCAGATTAACCCTTTCATGCTTAGTGGTCACTACAGTGGACAGTTCTTCTCCAGCTGTTCTCTAGTATTTTTATGGATTTTGTTGTTTTAGCTTCATATCAGCCAACACAGTGGACACTCATGCATCATCCCATACACTACAATTAGACAAGGCAAGGCAAGGCAAGTTTATTTGTATAGCACATTTCAGCAACAAGGCAATTCAAGGTGCTTCACACAGGACATTGAAATAAAAGAAACAAAAAGAAACACATTTAAAACATTATAAAAGAAACATGTAAAAGGTGATTAAAAACAGCGAGTAATAAAACAACACATAAAATAAAATAAAATTTAAAAAAAAAATAGAATAAAAAAATAAATAAAAACACACATATTAAATTAAGAGTTGCAGTGCAGAGTTTCAAAGAGAATATAAAATTTAAAAAGTCAAAAGCCTTTTAGTCAAAGGCAACAGTGAACAGGTGAGTCTTTAACCTTGACTTAAAAGAACTCAGACTCTCAGCAGACCTGATATTTTCTGGTAGTTTGTTCCAGATATATGGAGCATAGAAACTGAACGCTGATTCTCCATGTTTAGTTCTGACTTTGGGAACACAGAGCAGACCTGCACCAGATGACCTGAGTGATCTGGATGGTTCATACTGGACTAGAAGGTCTCTGATGTATTTTGGGCCTGAACTATTCAGTGCTTTATATGCTAGTAAGAGAATTTTGAAGTCTATTCTCTGAGAGACAGGGAGCCAGCGTAGAGACCTCATATATAACATTGCTGTAACTTTGCTGTTCTTGATAAACCTGATCTAACATGTTTGAGTGTAAATCAGTTCCTTGTTATTGTTATTAGACTGTAATTTACAAAAAAAAGTTTTTGTTTTTTTTTCATATTATCTCCATAAAGTGAGTAATGACTAGTATTAGAGTATGTTAAAATGTGAGAAAACATCAGATTAGCAGCATCAAAAATGTTTTTATTTCATAGCTTTCACACAGTATATCAGTAAATACATGTTTCTTAGCTGAGTGGACATTTTTGCAACTCCATGAAAAATACCTTAATAAAAAAAATTATCGCATTTTTTTTTTTTTTTTTTAATGTCTACAGAGGAATAAAATCACCCAAAAAAAAATCTTGATTAAGGTTCTTGTAATTCATGCATGAAAGGGTTAACTTGTAGGATTATGCGACAATATAGATCACAGGTGTCAAACATGCAGCCCGGGGGCCAAAACCGGCCCGCCAAAGGTTCCAGTCCGGCCCGCGGGATGAATTTGCAAAATGCAAGTTAGGGCATCAAACTCAAAAATAATATCATAATAAGCTATAAATAATGACAGCACCATTTTTTCCCCCTTTGATTTAGTGCAAAAAACACCTCTTTAGCCCTATCAGCCCACCCGCATGCCGAAAAAATTATATTAATATTCATCTACTATGAAAATATAATAAATCAGGACAATGGATATTTTTTTCAACTTCTGCTCAAAGTTTAGACCCTAATGTTAAAAGTACATCAGAAGTGTATTTTAGTGCAAACTTTAATGTTCAAACATGATTTTTAATCTTTGTGGGGTGAAATATACGCTGTTAAAAATCAATTAATTTATGCATATCATCGTCAATCCAGCCGAAAAAAACCAGGGGAGGATGAAAAATTCTAATTTCTCTTTTGGTTTGTTACAGTTTATTCAGGCATAGTAATAGATACAATATTTTAGACAATGGGAATAGATTCTGTGAGGTCTCTAAATGTCCAAAGACACCAAGAACATCCATATGAACCTTATTATTGTGAAGTAATTCTTCATTTACTTTGGGTATGTCTTTTTAGGCGTTTTTCCCCTGAAAATATGGTCAGGGTTAAACAGGTTAAATTATGAAAATATTTACATTTACAAACGATCCTTTAACAATAAAATGGGAATAACCTGAGCAAATATGAACAACCTGAAATGTCTAAAGAAAATTCAGTGCAATTTTAACAATATTCCGCCTGTTACTACATGTTTTGTGCCTTTGTAGATCCGATCTGTAATGCATATGTATAAATGGTAAGTCAAGGCAAAATATTGATAAGATTGTACTTATATTTCTTTACAAATTTCATTTTTTTCAGGTTATTCACATCCTTTTTGTTTGGATAGTTTGTAAATGTAAATATTGGCATAATTTAATGTCATTTTTTGCACTAAAACCAATTGGAGTTGTTATTTATTGGCTATCATGCTATTATTTTACTGGTCCAACCCACTTCAGATTAAATTGGGCTGAATGTGGCCCCCGGAAGAAAATTAGTTTGACACCCCTGATATAGATCATGTGGCACTGAAAAAAAAAAAAAATTCTTGGGTATTTCATTATGTTAAAAAAATGCACTCTTTATCCTCCTGAGACCTAGCAAGTAAACGTTTGTTGTTGGGTTTTTTTTTCATTACATAATTGCTTTGACTGGAAACCATATGATGCCACAGTTTTTCAGATACATTTTTTAAACATTTTTATTTAATAAAATATCTTTTGCAGTGGACAGGTTTTTTTTTTTTTTTTAATAAAGCTGTGAAACTCTTTTCCACTGCAGAGCATAAAAATGCATTGCTGGGTCTCAGGAGGTTATAGCAAGAGATTATTTTATTTCTCATTTGGATGACATTTACATCTTCCGTGTGATTTCACATGCATCATGTGGTTAGGATATGAAAAAGTCTGATGCAACAGATTCAAATAGCACAAACCTCCTTTACAATCAGCACAAGATTCATTCAGTCAGAAAAGCACAGAGAATGTCATTTGATTAGTATTAGAATTAAAAAGAATTCATGTAATATACATGATTAAAAATCTCATACATACATAATATGGAGTATCCATATGCAGAATCAGATCGGACACTCCAGAGGAATAGTAAATAAATATTGATCCTGGCAGTAGCAATATTTTACTTAAAGAAAATGGAGATAAATATTAAAAAATGCACAATACAAAAATCAGATAAAACAATAAAAACATTAATACAAAGAATGTCTGACATTATTACTGTAAAACATGTAAATGCTATTCAGGTTTTTCAGATTAATTTTGTTATTTGCTTTAAAATTACCAATAAAACAATAATATTTAACCATAATATGGAGTATCCATATGCAGAATCAGATTGGACACTCCAGAGGAATAGTAAATAAATATTGATCCTGGCAGTAGCAATATTTTACTTAAAGAAAATGGAGATAAATATTAAAAAATACACAAAACAAAAATAAGATAAAACAGTAAAGACATATAGGGGCAAAGAAGGTCTGACATTATTACTGTAAAACATGTTAATGCTTTTGAGGTTTTAAAGATTTATTTTGTTTTTTTATTATAAAATTAACAACAAAACATAACTATTTGACCCTAATATGGAGTATTACATAATGCAAATGAGATTTTAAATAGTCCTTCTGTCTAAATTACACTGTTGCTCATAGAGTTGGAATAATTTTGTTTTCAGACACATTCCTGTTTTTATTCCTGTTCCTACACATCAGTTATTATATAGCTTAGACCTGGTGCAATGATTTCTACAGTTGCTGAAAAAATTATTAGACCACCCTTTGTTTACTTCAATTTCTTGTTCATTTTAATGCCTGGTACAACTAAAGGTACATTTATTTAGACAAATATAATGATAACAACAAAAATAGCTCATAAGAGTTTAATTTCAGAGCTGATATCTATCCATTTTCCATGTTTTCTTGATAATAACCAAAATCACTTCAGTTCTTACATCAATATCTATGGCATTGTACTGACAAAAACAGTGCTTTTAGGCATTCCATGTTTTCTTTTCTGTCTGTTTTAGTCACATGATTCACACAGGAGTTAGTACTTGATTGCATAACCATTGTTTCTGATGACTTTTGATGGTCTGATCATTTTTTTCTGCAAATGTATTTTGATAGTTACTTAATATTTTAAATTAAAAAAAAACTAAACGTAATAAGAAACAGACCTTTCATGTGAGTAATGTACACATATTAACTATTCACTGAATTTACTGAAAATGTGTTCAGAATCAGAATACTTTATTAATCTCAAGGAGAAATTAAACACTTCACAAATTTGCATGTCATATGTTATATTGTAGTATGCATGGAATTCTGGATCTGAAGATATTTTGGTCAGATCACACATCTTTACTCTCAGATATTATTTGTTAAAAAAAATTACTAAAAAAAAAGGTAATTACTGAAATTATAAGATATTAACCCTTTAAACCTTAAGCCTAAAATGGTCCATCTGCACTTTTTTCTTATTTTGACTATTAAAAAGGTTAGAAACTATGCTGTGAGTGAGTCCTTTTGCCCATTTTTCCAGAGCACCTAGAACTTTCAAAATCTAGCAGTCATTTACAATTTACTGCACGTTATAATTCTGATAAAATGGCTTTTCTCCAGCTTCTAGTACAGACCTGAGTGAAATGACCATTATGACCCAATAAAGCCTATAAAGGGCAACGTCTCAGGGTTTAGAAACAGCTGGAATTTTCCCAATTGCACAAACAGTGAAAGACTTACAGGATGTGTCAGCGATGACACGTCAGGTTTTAAAGAGTTGAAATCATACGACTTGATGAAATATTACTAACAGGAAGTTTTTTGGTTTTTGTCACTCAAGTTTTTATTGAAATTTTCTATACATATATTTAACAAAAACAAGAAAAAACAAACAAACCAACATTACTTGGGTACATTACACACATTTTTAATTACATTCAGCTTTATCCAGTCTTTCCACTATTCTGAGCTCTGTAAACAGTCCATTTATTCCACTTTTTGTCCATTTGAGCTTCCTGTAGTCGCAGTCTATGAGTCACCATTTCCATTGTATATATTCCTTCAATAATTAGGAGTCACTAAAATGCTGGCATTGAGATGGCAGCCCCCTCATACTTTACCATGGCAACAATGGATCAGTTATTTTCTCGATATAGTTATAATGGAGAGGTCAGTGGTCCGGATGCATGCAGCCAGTGGAAAAACCCTTAGTATGTGGGATGGTGTTTATATTATAGTTAAAGAAAGAGTGCAACATAATTATCTATGACTATCCTGATCACCTATCTGTTTATATCTGTAAATTATATTCTCTTTCATCTATATACATGTATTTGTTTTTATTAGTGGTTTTCGTATTTTGAGATCCAGGTTGGGTTGGTATGGGGGTCACCATTGGTTTCGGTTTATACTTTGTGTGTCCCAAAATCGTATATCATAAAATGTGAATTTCTTTCTTTATTTTGGATTGTACTTTTGGAAATGGACAATGAAAATAAATTTAAAAATGATTAGAAAAATAAATACAATAATAATAATAATAATAATAATAATAATTCAATAATCCACTGGTCCTGTGTTGGTGGAAAATAAATTTAAAAATGATTTAAAAAATAAATGTAATAATAATAATAATAATAATAATAATAATAATAATAATAATAATAATAATAATAATAATAATAATAATAATAATAATTCAATTATCCACTGGTCCTGTGTTGGTAGAAAATAAATTTTAAAATGATTAAAAAAAAAAAAAAAAAAAATAATAATAATAATAATAATAATAATAACTCAATAATCCACTGGTCCTGTGTTGGTGGTGTCCCGCTACATTTCTATCAGACAAATTACACAAATACATGACATCACAACACAATGGAATCTCATACCCCATTATTTACTAGCAGGAAGTTTTTTTTATAGTTTTTAGCATCAACACTAGTCACTTTTCCATTGACCCTCAAATTGCGCAAATATAACTTGCGCATAAAAATGTACCTAATGGAAAAACGACAATTTCGCCAAAAGTCTCATTTTTCGATTAAAAGTTTTTGCGCTCTCACAAGGTGTTTTTTCTGGTATAGCGCAAATGGTATATCACACAAAATTGCAATGGAAAGACCTTTTTTCGCAACTAGAGTCAGGTGAATTTAAAAAAAACGATGTTGATGGATGTCACAACAAGCGAAGAAGAAACATATCGTGGTTTGTGTGGACACACCAGGAAACCCAATCATTTTTTAATTTAATACGAGATAGAGGGGTAATATATAATAATAATGAATATATCTATAAATCAACACCTTATTTACGTTCGTCGCCATGTTTATGGAATGACTTTTCATGTCATCTCGCGATAATAAATAAACAAACAATCATTTAATGGAAAACTAACATTACGCTTCTGTTTTTTCAACATTTGGTAAATATCAGTAAAGTTTTGCGCAGATGTCCGATAGAAAAGCGATTACTTTCGTTGCTAATAATCTGCTGTTTTCTACTAAATCTGAAATAGAGACTTTCATTGTCCTTGATGCTTCAAACACTGACTCTGAGTCATTACTTTGTTGAAAAGTGAAAAAACCTTTTGCGGGTGACCTCCACTACCTCCACTTCCTACAGGAAAAAGAGTTTCTTCTTTTCCTCAGCTTAACTCATTTCACACAATTCAAACCTCTGTTTTCCAACAAACGCATCTGAAATCTCATAAACCATTTTGTGTGCAGATGATGTGACAACATGCTGATGTCACACAGGGACTCCCACCAGGTGAATTCTCATTCTTTCTTTCAACACACTATAAATGAGTCCAGCCAGCGGGGTGGGCATACATGTCAAGTGCCTCACAGCTTTAAATCTCATCAGGAGAAGGAAGGCCTGCGGGGTATCTAGCAGCAATCCAATTAAATGATGTAGCCTTTGGCCTGAAGGCGACCATACCTCCGCAGGAAGTCCAAGATTGCGAGGTTTTAATAACTCATAAAAGCTGAAAGTCAAAGACGTAGTTTTCACATATGGTTGAATGGTTATATTACTGCTAGTTGGCTTTTACTTATGTCTTTAAATACCACTATATCAGTCATGTTAGTTAGAATATAATGAGCATAGTTTTGACAGTACCCTCTAAGCCCTCACAATTGCTTTTGCACTGTTAGAGACTTATACGCACAGCATTACACTTCGTACTGAATTAAAATCCCTCTGCATTGCAACAACAGTCGCACAAACCTTTAAATTAGTGTTTTTCAACCTTGGGGTCAGGACCTCATGTGGGGTCGCCCGGAATTCAAATGGGGTCACCTGAAATTTCTAGTAATTGATTAAAAAATAGAAAAAAATCTTACTAATAAAAAATATATGGTGAGTTGACAGAGACAATCATAATCCATAAAAGACATGACAGACTGTGAAGCTGAAACTCTTGTATATTCATGGATTTTGTTGTTCTTTTCGTTGTTTTTTGTTTGTTTGTTTTGTTTTACACATATCTTTATTAAAGTTTTAAGACACTACATATCTTTTCTGACATGAATTGGTAACATTATGTACAGTACAGGCCAAAAGTTTGGACACACCTTCTCATTCTTCGCATTTTCTTTATTTTCATGACTATTTACATTGTAGATTCTCACTGAAGGCATCAAAACTATGAATGAACACATGTGGAATTATGTACTTAACAAAAAAGTGTGAAATAACTGAAAACATCTCTTGTATTCTAGTTTCTTCAAAGTAGCCACCCTTAGCTCTGATGACTGCCTTGCACACCCTTGGCATTCTCTTGATGAGCATCAAAAGGTAGTCACCTGAAATGGTTTCCACTTCATAGCTGTGCCTTGTCAGGGTTACTTAGTGGAATTTCTTGCCTTATTGATGGGGTTGGGACCATCAGTTGTGTTGTGCAGAAGTCAGGTTGATGCACAGCTGAAAGCCCTATTGGACAACTGTTAGAATGCATATTATGGTGAGAACCAATCAGCTAAGTAAAGACAAACGAGTGGCCATCATTACTTTAAGAAATGAAGGTCAGTCAGTCTAGAAAATTTCAAAAACTTTGAATGTGTCCCCAAGTGCAGTCGCAAAAACCATCAAGCGCTCCAACGAAACTGGCTCACATGAGGACCGCCCCAGGAAAGGAAGACCAAGAGTCACCTCTGATACTGAAGATAAGTTCATCTGAGTCACCAGCCTCAGAAATCGCAAATTAACAGCAGCTCAGATTAGAGACCAGATGAATACCACACAGAGCTCTAGCAGCAGACACATCTCTACAACAACTGTTAAGAGGAGACTGCGTGAATCAGGCCTTCATGGTCAAATAGCTGCTAGGAAACCACTGCTCAGGAGAGGCAACAAACACAAGAGATTTATTTGGGCCAAGAAACACAAGGAATGGACATTAGACCAGTGGAAATCTGTGCTTTGGTCTGATGAGTCCAAATTTGAGATCTTTGGATCCAACCGCCGTGTCTTTGTGCGACGCAGAAAAGGTGAACGGATGGATGCTACATGCCTGGTTCCCACCGTGAAGCATGGAGGGGGAGGTGTGATGGTGTGGGGGTGCTTTGCTGGTGACGCTGTTGGGGATTTATTCAAGATTGAAGGCAACCTGAATCAGCATGGCTACCACAGCATCCTGAAGTGACATGCCATTCCATCCGGTTTGCGTTTAGTTGGACCATCATTTATGTTTCAACAGGACAATGACCCCAAACACACCTCCAGGCTGCGTGAGGGATATTTGACCAAGAAGGAGAGTGATGGAGTGCTGCGCCAGATGACCTGGCCTCCACAGTCACCGGACCTGAACCCAATCGAGATGGTTTGGGGTGAGCTGGACCGCAGAGTGAAGGCAAAAGGGCCAACAAGTGCTAAGCATCTCTGGGAACTTCTTCAAGACTGTTAGGAAACCATTTCAGGTGACTACCTCTGGAAGCTCATCAAGAGAATGCCAAGAGTGTGCAAAACAGTCATCAGAGCTAAGGGTGGCTACTTTGAAGAAACTAGAATATAAGAGATGTTTTCAGTTATTTCACACTTTTTTGTTAAGTACATAATTCCACATGTGTTCATTCATAGTTTTGATGCCTTCAGTGAGAATCTACAATGTAAATAGTCATGAAAATAAAGAAAATGCAAAGAATGAGAAGGTGTGTCCAAACTTTTGGCCTGTACTGTAGATCTCTCCTGAGCATAAACCCCCAGAATCACAAGCCCTCCCTAGAGTTTTCACACAATTTATCAGTAAATGCATGTTTCTGTGCATCAAAAATTAAACGTGTGGTGTCCAGCTGAATGGACATTTTTGCAACTTAATGAAAAATAGGTTCATAAGAATGTTTTTTTTTTTTTTCATAATTTTTTTTTTTTTTAATGTTTTTTTATTTTATTTTATTTTATTTTATTTTTTTAATTATTTTTATTTATTTATTTTATTTATTTATTTTTCAGAAGAAAATTTTCAATTGCCTTGTTTTTTTCATGCCTAAAGAGGAATAAAAACACTCAGGAAAACATTTTGATTAAAGTTCTCATAATTCGTGCATGACAGGGTTAATGTAAGCAGTGCATCAGGTGAAAAGGATAGGCAAAAAATAAGTTTTTGCTTCTAGCTCAGTGCTTTTCAGTTGGCCTTTACTTATGTCTCTAAATACCACCATATTAGTCATGTTAGTTAGAATATAATGAGCATAGTTTTGACAGTACCCTCTTGCCCTCACAATTACTTTTGCAATGTTAGAGACTTATACGCACAGCATTACACTTCGTACTGAATTAAAATCCCTCTGCATTGCAACAACAGTCGCACAAACCTTTAAATTAGTGTTTTTCAACTTTGGGGTCAGGACCTCATGTGGGGTCGCCTGGAATTCAAATGGGGTCGCCTGAAATTTCTAGTAATTGATTAAAAAATAGAAAAAAATCTTACTAATAAAAAATATATAGTGAGTTGAGAGAGACAGTCATAATCCATAAAAGACATGACAAACTGTGAAGCTGAAACTGAAGCACTGTGGTACTGTTTGTTTGTCAAATGTTCATTGTGGTCGGTTTCAGATGCTGCAGCTCTTTCATAATTCATACTTTGAGTTCTTGTTTGTTCAGTATTAATTGTCAGCCTTATAAATCCAAGCTGGTCTGACTGTACATATCCTGACCAAGGAAAATAAAATTCTCACTTTGTGCAGCTAATCTGCCTCCGTCCATAATAATATACATTACATAGACATCAGGTGTCAAACATGCGGCCCGGGGGCCAAATCCGGCCCGCCAAATTGTCCAGTCCAGCCCCTGGGATGAATTTGTGAAATTCAAAAATTACACTAAGATATTAACAATCGTTTTAATTCAGGTTCCACATTCAGACCAATTCAATCTCCAGTGGGCAGGACCAGTAAAATGCTATCATAATAACACATAAATAATGACAACTCCAAATTTTTCTCTTTGTAAATGTAAATATTTTCATGTATTTACACTAAAACAAAGTATAATTTTGCAAAAAAAAAAAAAAAAAAGTTAATAACCTGAAATGTCATAAGAGAAGTCAGTACAATTTTGACAATATTCTGCCTGTCACTCAATGTTTTATGTGTTTTATAGATCCACTGTGATCTATAAGTTATACTGTACATGTACTGAGGCATAATATTGTTAAAATTACACTTATTTTTTTCAGTTTGTTCATGTTATTCACATCTTTTGAAAGGATAGTTTGTAGATGTAAACCTTGTCATAATGTAAATTAACTTTTTTCGCTCTAAAACATGGAAAAAAGTTTGGAGTTGATATTATTTATACATTATTATGTTATTATTTTGCTGGTTCGGCACCCTTCAGATCAAATTTAGCTGAATCTGGCCCGTGAACTAAAATGAGTTTGACACCCCTGATGTAGACTAAATGTTGTCTAGAATTAACATTTATTTGCAACATAGTAGAGCAAACTATTACATGATCAAATACAAATTAATTTTAGCAAAAACATGTCTCTGTTTTGAATGTCTGGGGTCACCAGAATTCTGTGATGTTAACCCATAAAGACCCAAACATCCACTGTCTACCTAAACCATCTACTGATATAAACTGTCTAATACCTGTTGATCCACTAATCCTATCAATACATGTAAATAATTGGTGTAAAATACGGTTTGTCATCTTTCATGGTCATCAGATATGACCCATTTGGGCGTTCAGAGGCTCCGTAGTTACCATGGAAACACCATCATCTTCTACAACATTGATTTACCAGTAAAACCCATGGAGTTGGATCAATGACAGTGGATGGAGACACTTGTTTTTATGTTCAGTTATTCATATATTTGCTGAAAAAGTCACTTTTTCTTCAGTTTTCTGTTTTTGATATAATAACCCACTACTTTACCCTGAGCTTTTATGAACATCTATGTGATTAGTAAATTAAATGTAGGAAAATACCTGATTTTCACTGAAAAAAAAACACAAAATACAGAAGATAACATAACAGTAATTGGTGATAAATCATTTAGGGAAGGTTAAATATACAGAAAAATTGAGTTGGGAACTGACACTAAAGTAACACTGGGTCCTTTTGGGTTAAAAGGTGGTCATGAGCCAAAAAAGGCTGGGAACCACCTATTTATATAGTACCAGCAGAAAAGTATTAAGATACAGAGCTGACACCAGTTTTTGGAAATTAATTTCTTTCTTTGTCTATTATAAATTAAAACACATATGAACACATCAACAATGGATTTAATTTTTCACAGCACGGCATGTTTCATGGCAAAAATTGAGAAAAAAAAAACAGTTTTCACCGTGAATATGCAACATACGCAGACAAAATACAGTCACAAGCATAATGTAGTGATGGGATTTGTTCACATTTTGTAGATGTATTTCTGTTGTACACACAGAAATGCACATGCACAGAGACACATTTATGGCCCCATTCTTTAAACTTGTTCTGCCTTGTTTTGATTATCCTTGGTTTTCGTCTATTTTTGTCTCCTGCAAAGCACTTTGCAAAGGACCTATTTGTTAAAAGGATGCTGTAAATAACGCTACACTGATTTGTTTTGTAAGCAGTATGATTGCCCAGGCCATACGTTATAGTCGTAATACTTGGGTGCAAGCATACCTGGGGAATTAGGGAGCACAAATAAAGAATATGATTAAACCTGACTGGCTCCGCTGCCTTTTTAGTTCTGTAGTTTCCCAAGAGTAACATAAATTGCAGAAGATGGATTTGGTTGGTGTTTGGCTGTGCATTGTGTTTCTGTTGGATACATAATTTACTTTTACAGAGGAGGACTTCAGAGCAAATGTTGCCATGGCTTTAGCTTCAACCATCAAAAGAATAGTCGCTGACAGAAATGTAATGAACTAAAATAGTCCTAATGAGATCAGCGAGGCCGTGGCTGTATTGTCTCTTGGGAATAACCTGAAACAAAAATAGGCCTGATATATCCAAGCACTTATGTGAATCGAGTCACTTTAGCTACACTGTGACAAACAGCAGCGGGAAGCCAATTGAAAGACATAATCAAGAGCATTTCTACAGCAAGAGGGAAAATCCATCGGCCACAATGTACAGACAATGAATGATAAAAAGATGAAAAGATGGATTTTTTTCTCTAGTCTTTTTGATATGGAGGAAAATAATTGAAATTGATATTAGATGCAGTACAATATTCCACCTGATTAAACTTACTGACTGCATGTGTACCTCATTCTGAAATGTTTACTTTATTTCTTTCTTTATCAGCCCTTTATCCCAGGGCCATAAATGCACTGAATACTGCTGGGCATTAATTAATTGTGTGGAATGCTGAATGTTGTCCAGAGTATATGATGATGTTTTGTGTGTCTTTTATACTTCTAGTATCACTTTTTTATGCTGCTTTCTTTTTTTTTTTTTTTTTTTTCTTTTTTAGATATTTATGCCTTCGGGGATTTTCTTTTATATTTTAGTTTTCATACTCTTTTATATACATTATTTATACTTATTATACATTATTTATTCTTCTATTCTATTCTATTCTATTCTATTCTATTCTATTCTATTCTATTCTATTCTCCTGTGTACAATTTTATGTATTTTTTTAATATCAAATTAAATCATATTCCTTTAAATATAAAATAAGCACACACAATAGATAGATTTTCTTTTATAATTTAATTTTTATACTCTTTTACATACATTATTTATACTTCTATTCTATTCTAGTCTAGTCTAGTCTAGTCTAGTCTGGTCTATTCTTCTGTGTACAATTTTATGTATTTTTTAATATCAAATTAAATCATATTCATTTAAATATAAAATAAGCACATACAATAGATAGATTTTCTTCATATTTTAGTTTTTATACTCTTTTATATACATTATTTATACTCAGTATAAATTATCTATACTTCTATTCTATTTTATTCTAGTCTAGTCTAGTCTAGTCTAGTCTAGTCTGGTCTATTCTTCTGTGTACAATTTTATGTATTTTTTAATATCAAATTAAATCATATTCATTTAAATATAAAATAAGCACATACAATAGATAGATTTTCTTCATATTTGAGTTTTTATACTCTTTTATATACATTATTTATACTTATACATTATTTATACTTCTGTTCTATTCTATTCCAGTCTAGTCTAGTCTAGTCTATTCTATTCGTCTGTGTACAATTTTATGTATTTTTTAATATCAAATTAAATCATATTCCTTTAAATATAAAATAAGCACATACAATAGATAGATTATCTTCATATTTTAGTTTTTTTTTTACTCTTTTATATACATTATTTATACTTCTATTCTATTCTATTCTATTCTATTCTATTCTATTCTATTCTTCTGTGTACAATTTTATGTATTTTTTAATATCAAATTAAATCATATTCATTTTAATATAAAATAAGCACATACAATAGGTTACTTCAAAATGCTGATTTACAAAGACCAGATAAATACACTGCATACATCTACTGATTTTGTATATAATAAATATTGATGATAAGACTATTAGGTGTGGATGTGAGCTCAGACTGGGCTCACAGATGGTCTATCTTGCAGCACCTCATTATCCACGTATCAGGTTCACTATGTGATGCCACTTTGTTGAGCTTAAGGCGCCGTACATGATGTATATCTCTGTTAACAACACTGTTACAATAACAATGGTGTCATTGACAGCAGAGAATGTGAGCTGTCGACGAGTACGTAGCGCTGACAAAGCAGGACATTTGGCTGAGAGGAAAATTAGCTCCACTGTAAATAATCAGCAAAATAGGATATTTTCAGGCCATGGATGGATTTAACAGGGAAATATCTTTTCTTCTAAGCAGTCACAGTCATCACAAAGCTAAATAAACTTGGGTGACTTTTTGTTAAAGCCACAGATGATGTAAAACAGGCCCTTAAATACATTTTATCTTTTCTCTTGAGTTGTGATATAACAATTAAGAGTGTAGCTATTTTCATTTTTAAGATAAGATAAGATAAGATAAGATAAGATAAGATAAGATAAGATAAGATTAGATAAGGCAAGGTAAAGTAAGATAAGGTAAGATTAGATAAAGTAAGGTAAGGTAAAGTAAGATAAGATAAGATAAGATAAGATAAGATAAGATAAGATAAAGTAAAGTAAAGTAAAGTAAAGTAAAGTAAAGTAGGATTAGATAAGGTAAGGTAAAGTAAAGTAAGATCAGATAAGGTAAGGTAAGGTAAGATAAGATAAGATAAGATAAGATAAGATAAGATAAGATAAGATAAGATAAGATAAGATAAGATAAGATAAGATAAGATAAGATAAGATAAGATAAGATAAAGTAAAGTAGGATTAGATAAGGTAAAGTAAAGTAAAGTAAGATCAGATAAGGTAAGATAAGATAAAGTAAAGTAGGATTAGATAAGGTAAAGTAAAGTAAGGTAAGATAAGATAAGATAAGATAAGATAAGATAAGATAAGATAAGATAAGATAAGATAAGATAAGAAGAAGTAAAGTGGGATTAAATAAGGTAAGGTAAGATAAAATAAGATAAATTAAGATAACATAAGATTAGTTTTCAGTAGTGCTGTCAAACACCGTTGTAGATTAATTTTGATTAATCACGATTTAATATTATTACTTTTTAATCTATATTAATTGTGTTTCATTTTGCATGAACAAAAAGACTAAAGAAAGAAGGGAATATATATGCATTTAACATGTTTGTCGCAAGTTGGGCAACGCATTAGCCAAAGTGCTAGCAGAATCCCAGACTAACATATGCTTCGCGTTAATGTGGTATTTTAAGCTAGAAGTGCTTCGGTGACAAGAAAACTCCTTCCTGTAGAGTGTGTATAATACTTTATATCAGTCGACTGTTCCATCTTGTTTTTGTTTTTTTTGACCTCATATTTCCATCCAGAGGGCCAACGTGCTGTTTAGTGCCTTCCATCTTTATTGGGTGGTTCTACTGCCTGTCACAACTGCCCATTTGTTCATGTGTGACGCTAACTCGACTTGGACAAACTGTTCCAAATGCGTTACCAGAGACATTCAGAGTCATTCTGTGCTGCAGATGAGTTAATTGCGCTAACATTTTTAATCAGATTAATCACGATGATGGATTAATCTGCGTTAATGTGTTAATTTTGTGGTTGCCATGATCATATTGTTGGGTGTAATTCAGTTACTGCCTTATCTATTTGTCGTGGTTTGATGTTAAAATAAGGAAAATATCATTGTTTGACTCTTGTATCAAGTTAATGATAAAGGTGTAAAAGCACTGAGGGGTTGGATTAAATAAGTTCATACTTCTTCCTACTCCTTTTCGACCATGCAAAATTCAAACTTGTATATGCTTGAAGATAGATTCTGTCCATTTGAATGTTTTATTTTGTTTTTATTTTGTTTTGTTTTGTTTTGGTTTTTTTGCATGTTTGAAATAAATAAATAAATCAAATCAAATCAATTTTGACAGCCCTAGTTTTCAGATATTTTCATGGAAGTCACATTTGAGCATCTGGAAATAATGTCAACTGCAATAATGTCACCTAGACTATCAGATTTATGTGTGTAGCATACAATAAATCGCCTACACATAAGGAAAGCATCTTCACTGTCTTCATAAACAGACAGTTCTCTCTTCTAAGCGGGACCGGTCATTTACAATAAATTTGATATAAATGTGATATGACAGAATATCATCAAACTTCCTCTTGCCTCAAAAATAAGCCTGAAGGTTTGGGTATGATCCAATTCCCTCTCTGCCACTGCTGTTGTCAGAAACTTCTATTCATCTTCTTTTTCATTTTCTGTTGTAACTAGAATCTGTCAAGGCCTGGGGGCTTTGCCTTGTGGTTTGCTGGGCTATATTTATAATTGGACCCTGTCAACAGTGTCCACTGTAGCTCAACTGCACAGTTTGTTATGGCAGCTACTGTGTACTGATTTCAACACATGCCAACTGTGTGACTGTGTGTGTCATTAATGCACAGCTATAGGTAGGCAACAACACCATGGATACACCCAGGAATTTATGGAAGGAATGAATACCATCTAAGCAAGATCCTAAGGGATTGGAATAAGTAGAAATCTCCCAGGTATGAAATTCCGAAATAAAGCCCCAGAAATGCTGCACAAAGATATTGCAACCCGTACGTAATGGTTATGTTTCCTATCGTGTCAAAATCAGACCTGCTTTAATATGACTGCGGCCTTTTGACCTGCCTTACTGTACTGCACGGTGTCTAGGTGGGTGTCCTCTTAAAAAAAAAAAAAAAAACTGGTTCTTCACATGAGCGGTGCAAAGAGAGGCCGGATCATGACCAGGCTTGTCAGGAGTCAGAGGAGAATCCTGTGCAGGAGGAAGCGCCTGACATCTGGAAGACCTGATGAGAAAGCAGCACGGGAGAAAATAGGACAATGTTAGTGCATGACTTCAGTAAATAGAACTTTTGACTCACGCCTTAAGAACAGATTTTTAGGATCTGCAGATACAGATATAGATGTAACCTAGTTTGGTAGCATTGCATGACAGTGATGCAGATTCCTGCCATGTTTTAGACTCTGTCAGGTCATCTATGCAGTGCCTCACACATCCATAATCAAGCATTTTCTATTAAATATTCATAGTTAATAATACACTTCAGGCAATAGAACTCCTGAATGAATTAATGAATTTTGGTTTGTGCATCAGTCATTGCACTTAGTACAATAATTATAATAAGCATAAAAGCCAAAAAAAAAGAAATATGCTAGACTAGTGGTTCCCAACCTTTTTTGGCTCATGACCCCATTTTAACATCACAAATTTCTGGGTAGTGATGGGACTTTTGGCTCTTTGAAGGGAGCCGTTCACTGAAAAGAGCCGTTCAAAAGACTGGCTCTTTTATGTTTTTTGCATTATTTTGAAACACCAATGTTTTAATGACTAAATAGGCTACATGTGATGATTGATATTACATTTTAAAGGTGTTTAATTGGCGCAGCAGGAAATATTATCTTACCGTAAAAAAGAATAGTTAGTTCAAATGTGTGGGCTAAATACATGACATGAGAGGTGACATTAGGCAAATGCTGGAATATGACCAAAAACGTCAGGGTACATTATGTGGACTAGCCTGTAGCCTAAAAATGAAGAAGAAAATAAAACCTTTTCTTATGAAATAACATTTTATTCTCCTCAAAACAAGAACAATAAATGTGTGTCAACATAGGGAAAAAACTGCACAAAACACAACAGTGATTAATCCCTGCAATTTACTTAAATACCTGAACTGTAGTGCAATTCTCAGAACAAGAACAGCATGTTGGTAAATTGACAGGCAATCGGACACTCCCTCCTTAAAAAAAAAAAAAAAAAAAAAAAAAAAAATGAACGGCTCTTTGCAAAGACTCGGTTCCCATCGTTCATTTCAAAGAGCCGTTCAAAAGATTCGATTTGTTCATGAACGTCACATTACTATTTCTGGTGACCTCAGACATTTTTGATCATGGAATAGTTTGCTATACTATGTTGCAAATATGTTAATTTTAGATGACATTTAGTCTATATAATGTATATTATTACGGACGGAGACAGAAAAGCCAGGTGTAGATTACTGCACAAAGTGAGAATTTGATTTTCCTTGGTCAGGATATGTACAGTCAGTCCAGCTTGGATTTACAAGGCTGACAATTAATACTGAACAAACAAGAACTCAAACTATGAATTATGAAAGAGCTGCAGCATCTGAAACCGACCACAATGAACATTTGAAAGATAAACAGTACCACAGTGCTTCAGTTTCAGCTTCAGTGTTTGTCATGTTGTTAATGGATTGTGATTGTCTCACTCAACTCACCATATATTTTTTATTAGCAACTTGCCATTTTTTTTTTTTTTTTTTAAATTTCTATCAATTACTAGAAATTTCAGGCAACCCCATTTGAATTCCAGGCAACCCCACGTAGGGTCCCGACCCCAAGGTTGAAAAACACTGATATAAAGGTTTGTGCGACTGTTGTTGCAATGCAGAGGGATTTTAATTAAGTACAAAGTGTAATGCTGTGTGTATAAGTCTCTGACAGTGCAAAAGCAGTTGTGAGGGCAAGAGGGTACTGTCAAAACTATGCTCATTATATTCTAACTAACATGACTAATACAGTGGTATTTAGAGACATAAGTAAAGGCCAATTGAAAAGCACTGGGCTAGAAGCAAAAACTTATTTTTTGCCTATCCTTTTCACTTGATACACTGCTTACATTAACCCTTTCATACATACTGGTCACTCCAGTGGACAGTTATTCTCCAGCTGTTCTCTTGTATATTTATGGGTTTGGTTGTTTTAATTCCATATCAGCCGACACAGTGGACGCTTATGCACCATCCCATAATACACTGTAATTCATACTATTACTGTAACTTTGCTGTTCTTGATAAACCTGATCTGCAGTAATGAGTTAAATCAATTGCTAATTGTTATTCGACTGTAATTAACAGTTTTCTTAATCAAAAAGGTTTTTTTTTTGCATATTGTCTGCATGAAGTTACTAATAACTAGTATTAGAGTATGCTAAAATGTGAGAAAACATCAGATTAGCTGTATGAAAAATGTTTTTATTTCATAGTTTTCACACAGTTTATCACTTTCTGATGATGGGTTTTAAATACATGTTTTTTTTTGGGGGGGTCAAAAATTAAACGTGGTGTCCAGCTGAGTGGACATTTTTGTAACGCCATGAAAAATAGGTTGATAAAAAACATTTCAGTCGCGTTGTTATAGTTGTTGTTGTTGTTGTTTTTTTTCATGCCCAAACAGGAATAAAAGCACTCAGGAAAAAAACTCAATTAAGGTTCTCATAATTCATACATGAAAGGGTTAAATTAAATATGTACAGAAGCAAGCATCCTCATTTTAACAAAAAAAAAACAAACAAAAAAACCCATATATCTTACAGTGCAAATTTAAAAAAATGTTATTAGAAAACTGGTGTTCATTAGTGGGAAAATGCCATGTAAAATTACACATAACACCAAAAATATGGCCTGTTATTTCTTCTTCAGGTAATGAATTCATCCACAAGAGGGAGACAGAGCTTTTCTCCAGTCAAATCATCAGTTAAAGCTCATTTATAGAGATGCACGTCTGATTGCTTTATTTCATTCTATTCTTATTATTATTTTAATTAATAACACCCTGAACTGACTTAATATCTTAAACGATGGAATAAATATAAACAAATATCTCCAGATGAAGGTGCATTTTCTCTTCTTTAACCTGAAACAACAGGAACAATTTGCACCACACAGATGAAACAGTTGATTTTATTATTATTATTAAAACATTTCTTCTGTTTCTACCTTTTTACCCAACCTGCTGATGTCCAGCCCACGCGGTATGCTTCTGTCCTCCCGCCCCCTCCTTGCAGAATGACATCAATTACATCCAATTAAAATCTTGCAAACGCATTCCAGCGACAATATCCACCAATCAGATGAGAGGAGGGCGTGACTGCCTTTTACTCCAGCGAAGCAGGAGTATGAAGTTTGGGGGGTTTCACAGTATAGAGCTGCAGCTGCGAGAGAATGGTGCACCTTAGTCCTAATAGGTACGGGATATTATCCAAGTGGGATTTTGGATTCTTGCAACTTTGACGGCTGGGTTTAGTTTTTGCAGGTGTATGCGTAAAGTTGAACGTGTGTCGTTTTTTTGCGTCTTTTCCACATTCCAAATGGCTTGGATTATCCCCCCGCATCTGCACAGGACTGGCACCGCTTTGATTTTGCTTGCGGTAATTTTGACAGGTGATGCAGTTGCGCAGGTTTTTGACAGCTATGGATTATCGTACGCTTTGAGGTCTGAGTTGTCAGAGGACACGATATTGGTTGCCAATAATGGGATCCGCGTGCCTTTTGGGAGATCAGTGTTTATTGATCCCATTAATGATTTGGTGATCCAAGTTCAGCCTGGTGATAGATGCAGCATAACTGTATTAGACAATGATCCTTTATCTCAAAGACCTGGACACCTGACTCCCAAAAAGTTTCCATGTGAATTTGGACCCAATGATGTGAAGTATTCTCACTTTGGTTCCAGGAGTCCTCCAAGGGATAGAGTAAGATTACAGCTCAGGTATGACACCCAAACGGATACCATTATAATACCTTTTATGATGGAGGTGGAAGTGGTCTTCACACAGCTGGAAGTACTCACTAAGAACATGCCACTCACTGTTGAGAAACTGCTCGGTACAAGCAACCCCATTGATAGAAGAATATTAGAATTTACCTATGATAGAGATGCACAACAATGCAAAATAGCCTCACTTGCCAGTGGAAGCATTCTGCCAAGGTATGGGAAACTTGTAGATGAGGACAGCCTCGGAACAATGGTGGACTGTGATGAATTTATTAAGATGAACATCCGTTATCAGCACACTTTTGCTTTGAAGTCACCAAACAGAGATTACATTCCAATGCTTATGGAGTTACATGATAAGGAGGGCAATTTGCTCAAGCAGGAATTTTTCCAAATTTTGGTAAGGATTAAAGAGGGAGAAGAGAACACGGCTCCTAAACCCAGCTTTGTGGCGATGATGATGATGGAAGTGGACCAGTTTGTAATGACAGCGATAACCATGGATATGCTGGCTGCAGAGGATGTTGAGTCTAATCCTGATGAATTAATTTTCAACATCACATCCCCCCTGTCCTTTGAGGAGGGCTACATAGTGAGCACAGATGATAGGAATTTACCAATAACCTCGTTTTATCAAGGAGACCTCAAAGACTTGAAAATCGCCTACAAACCCCCTGCTGTGGATTCAGACACTGAGCGGATTTTCCAGATTGAGTTTGAGGTCGTGGACACAGAAGGGGCTGTGTCAGACCCTTTTGCTTTCATGATTGTCGTTAAGCCTATGAACACACTAGCCCCTGTGGTCACTAGAAACACTGGCCAGTTACTATATGAGGGACAGTCCAGACCTCTGTCCAGTTCACAGAATTTAGAGATTAGTGACGAGGACAACTTAGACAAAGTCAAAATCACTGTAATTGATGGATTGAAGCATGGAATGTTAATTGTTCCGGGCTCTAGGGGGAAGTTTTTCACCCCTGCTGACCTCAATGCTGGCGTTGTCATTTATCAACACGATGGTAGTGACACGTACAGTGATAATATCATTTTCCGAATGACGGACGGCACAAATGAGGTGGAGTTTCTGTTCCCGATCACTGTTGTACCAACTGATGATGAGCCTCCTATAATCAATGCTAACACCGGGTTGTCATTGTTTAAAAATCAAATGATGCCAATATCTTTGCTCATGCTAAGTGCAGCGGACATCGACTCAGAAGATTCTACGATAAAATTTACAATACAGCCTCCGTTTTCCACAATCGGACAGGTGCTGCTGCGTCAATCCGAAGCCCCAGAGGACCCATCGACCTGGAAGTTTAACACAGAGGATGAAATGTACGAAAAAGTAGTAACCGAATGGCTGCAGCAGGATATAATCGACGGCAAATTGTTTTATAAGCACATCGGGCCTCACAGCACAAGTACAGTAATGGATCAGTTTGTTTTTAGAGTTCAAGATGACAACGACCCTCCAAACCAGTCAGGTGAGAGCTCTTTCATTATCAAAATCCTCCCCGTTGATGACCTGCCCCCTGAACTGTATCCTGGCACTACACTACAAATGACTGTGCACGAGTATCAGCTTACTCATTTCCGCAAGAAATTCCTCCGTTACACCGACCTGGACTCGGAGGATCGAGATCTCAAATACACAATCGTCCAGCCTCCGACAGATACAGATGAGAATAATCCTGCTGTTTTAGGAAGTCTGGTGTTAACTGAAAGGCCACATACTGAAGTCACGACCTTCACCCAGGCTCAAATTAACCATCACAAAATATCTTACAAACCACCTGATCTTGAGCTTGGAATTACCACGCATATATTGCAGTTTAGATACACTGTGGAAGATGATTCTAGAAATAGAGTTGATGGACGTTTCATTATATCTTTAAAGCCTGTGGACAATAAACCACCGCAAATAATTAACTCTGGGTTTACTGTGCTTGAACGTGGCACACATATTATTACCAGCGCTGAGCTAGACACCTCAGACACAGACACAGACAGTAAACAAATATCATTTACTATTACGCAGCCTCCACTGCACGGCCAGATCCAGTTTACATTCACTGACATGATGAAAGGAGATACTTTTAGTTTAGAAGATATTGGAAGTGGCAGAGTTTCTTATATTCACAATGGAGATGAATCATCAGTAGATTCTATACAGATAGACGTAAGTGACGGAGTCCATATCGTCCCTATTACTATAAAGATTAATGTGAAACCTATTGATGATGAAACCCCAACAATCAGTCTCCCTCCTGGCACAATTGGATCCTATATAGATGTGTTAGAAAATGGAGCAACAGAAATCACAAGTAATGTAATTCAAGGAAGAGACGAGGACACAGACGACCTCCGCTTGACCTTTATTGTGGAGGACCCGCCATCATTAGGGGAAATTTTGGTGAAAGGTGTCCCATCTCGCACCTTCACCCAAGCTGATATCATCAACGGCTTTGTGGTCTACGCGCATACCAGTGGGGAGATAGGCTTGGTGACAAAGGAAGACTTCTTTAATCTCACTCTGACGGATATGTCTGATGAGTGGACTGTTGGAGGAAATAAAATCACAGGTGTCAGAGTGCATGTTACTATTCTTCCCTTGGACAGCCAGGCTCCGGAGGTCTTTGTGGGGGCACAGTTTTCCGTTGTTGAAGGAGAGAAGAATGTAATTGGAATCCTTCACATAAGTGCTGATGATGTCGACACCCCCAATGATGACCTCCTTTGTACAATCATTGTACAGCCAACATCGGGGTATGTGGAAAATATCTCCCCGGCCCCAGGCTCAGAGAAATCCAGGTCTGGGACAGCTATTAGTGCTTTCACCATCAAGGACATCAGACAGAGTCACATCTACTATGTTCAAAGCATTCACAAAGGTGTCGAACCAGTGGAGGACAGGTTTACTTTCAGATGCTCTGATGGCATCAATTTCTCTGAGAGGCACTTTTTCCCCATCTCCATAATCCCCTCTAATGATGAAAAGCCTGAGATTTACATGAGAGAGTTTGTAGTTATGGAGGGCATGAACATAGTCATTGACACTCCTATTCTGAATGGTGCTGATGCAGATCTACCACCTGATCAGCTCACTTTTATTATCACCAGACCCCCCAAGCATGGATTTATTCTCAATCAGCTCACTACCGGCACTGTACCTGTCTCTAACTTCACCTTGGATGAGATCAGGGAGGCCTCCAGCATTGTATATGAGCATGATGACTCAGAGACGACTGAGGACAGCTTCGATATTGCGCTCACAGATGGGAAGTTCACTGTGGAGAAAACAGTCATAGTTATGATTATCCCTGTAGATGATGAAACCCCGAGAATGGCGATCAATGACGGCCTTGAAATTGACATAGGTGATGTGAAAGTTATAACCAACAATGTTTTAAAAGCTACTGATCTGGACTCTGAAGATAGCACGCTGACTTATATTATTCGATACGGGCCTGGTCAGGGGTATTTGCAGAAAACAACTCCCTCTGGCATGCTGAGAAATATTACAGTGGGAATGAACTTCACACAGAATGATGTGGACCAGGGTTTGATTGTGTACATCCATAACGGGCAAGAGGGGATTCGAGACCTTATCAAGTTCGATGTTACTGATGGCATCAACCCTTTAATTGACAGATACTTCTATGTGACAGTAGGTGGAATTGATATGGTTTTCCCAGATGTGATTAGTAAAGGGGTTTCGCTTAAAGAGGGTGGCAGGGTTACTCTAACAACAGACCTACTCAGCACCAGTGACCTGAACAGCCCGGATGAACACTTGGTTTTCACAATTACCAGAGCTCCAATGAGAGGACACTTGGAATGTTCGGATACACCTGGGATGCCAATTTCATCTTTCACACAGCTTCAGCTGGCTGGTAATAAAGTGTACTACATCCACACTTCTGACGACGAAGTGAAAATGGACAGCTTTGAGTTTGAGGTGACTGATGGCTATAACCCTGTGTTCCGCACGTTTCGCATCTCCATCACTGACGTGGATAATAAAAAGCCTGTAGTAACAATCCACGGCCTAGTAGTGACAGAAGGAGAGAACAAGCTCATCACACCTTTTGAGATTACAGTAGAGGACAGAGACACTGTCGACCGTCTCTTGAAGTTCACAGTTACTCAGATCCCAGTTCACGGACGCCTGCTCTTTAACAACACCCGGCCCGTCACCTCCTTTACAAAGCAGGACCTAAATGATAATATGATCAGCTACAAGCACGACGGTACAGAGAGTGCAGAGGACAGCTTCTCCTTCACAGTCACTGATGGCACTCACACAGACTTCTATGTCTTCCCTGATACTGTATTTGAGACTCGAAAGCCTCAAGTGATGAAGATTACCGTTATCTCTGTGGATAATGGCGTACCGCAGATTGTGGTGAATAAGGGGGCCCCGACGCTGCGTGTTCTGGAGACTGGTCATCTGGGGTTTGTGATCACCAGTAAAACTCTGAAAGCAGAGGACAGAGACAGCATCATGAGTTCAGTGATATTTAGTATTACAGTTCCCCCACTGCATGGCTACTTGATCAACCTTGGGAAAGGGAATGCCACGATTACTACATTCACACAAGGTAAGAAATCTGCATTGTTAATGACTTTAACAACTTGCTAGATTTGTAAAAGTATTTCTACATTTTCAGAGGTATTTAAGCCTATTCTCAAACTTATTTTATATTTGCCCTCTCTGCTAGACATCTCCTCTCTCTGATGTCTGAAAAATGCTGAGTTCAAACATGAAGGTTCTTGTTTTCACTCAAGAGACTGTCTGTTTAGAAAGATGAAGTATGCCAGAGCCCCCAGGCTGACCAAATCTCACTCAAAATTTGCAACGGTGGCTAATGGTTCCCTTTTCGAAATAACTGATGGCAATTTGTGCATTTCCAGAACAATGTTTCAACACAGAAGGCATAATGATGATAAAAGCACATCGACACGAATCACATTTCAAACAAACCAGGCGCTGTCTCAGCAAATGTTAAATATTGGCTTAGCAGTATCTGTGTACAGTTGATGTATTCCCTTCTTTTATTTACTAAGTCACTGTGAGCTGTTTTTCCCAAGAGGCCCGTTCAGTGTTTCAAGAGTTCTCACAAAAGTAAACAGACAGTAAATAAAGACAGTATCTCCTGGGCATATGAAAATTGTGGCTATGCATTTTTATGCATCGGCTCCTTTGAAGGGAAATGCTTTGACATCAAATATTGAAGGCAGCAAGGGCTTCTAAAGGGCTCGCAATCTTCTAGATCTGGGGCTATAAAGAACCCTATCTAGCACCACCCTATCCAGATCCACACAGAATGCCTGGATGGAACCCCGAAAGTCAAGCAATGCTTCATGTTCAGTGTCATTCTGTAGTCTCACTGAGATACAGCCCCAGTTTATGAGGCACTTTGCCTTTTTCACACTCCTTAGACATTGTGGAAGCATATGTTTGCTTTACAAAGCAGAGCTCAGGTCTGACAAATACTATGTCAGGAATAAATTAAACATAATGGCCCACATATTGAATAGGCTAAACAGACTGATTTTACAATAATTCTTATCAGATGATGTCAGTGATATTTATACACTTTTTCTCTTTTTCAGCTGAAATTGATGATATGAACGTATGCTATGTTCTGAGGGATGGTGATAATGCAACGAATGATATCTTCCACTTCTCCATTGAGGACAATGGTAAGTTTCTTTAAACATGCCCTTTGAAGTAGTTCTCTGTGGAACAGCACATCTGGAAAGTGAAAATGACTCCCTGTCATTGCTAACTTTAGAGGCTCATGGGGTTCATCTCATTTCAGTTTCAATTTCGGCTTAAACTCATCTAATAAAATTATTAATAAGTAATGGTGACTGTACGGATTTGATAAATTAGAATAAGTTTGTATGTAGTTTTAGTTCTCTATTTTAACCTGGGCAGATGAGGGAAAAAGCATGCAGACAGCAAGCCAGGAGGGGAAAAGTTAGTATTTATAGATAATTTTTTAACTTTGTGTTTCTTTTGAACATCTGTTGAATATTCTGTAGCGTTGTTGTTGAGCCTTTTCTATCAGTATGCAGAGCCTTTTCTAGCACTTCCACCCATGAGCATTTGTGTATATTTTGTACATGTATTGAATGTTTTGCAGCTTCTTTGTCAAGCCTTTTCCATCAGTATTCTGCGCCTTTTCTAGCACCGCCACCCATGAGCATTTGATTAGTTTTCATGCAAATGCTTCATTGTTTGTAAGGTATCGACTGATTTACCTTTAAAATAATTAGTACAACAATTAGCGAGAACCAGCCTTCTAAAGCAGACATGTAATCGGGCTCGGTGAATGGTTAGAGGCAATCATGACATGTTGCCGATTAGCACAGGCAGTGTGCCTGACAGTGTGTCCTTTCTGCTACCCTTCAGTGGCGAGGAGGGAGCACAAAAGACCTCTTTAATAGGGGCCCTCTTTTCCCACAAGCACCTTAGTGGGGGCCTCCGGACGCATTTTCTCATCTCTCTACTCAGGACAAATCTGTGACTTTAGACAAAATAGAATAATGGAGAGGTTAACATCAGTGCCAACAGGTGGATGTTTTGTGAATGTAGTGACAGCTCTATCCAGAGCTACTGGGTCTGTGCAGAACTCCATTTCTTATTCAGTGTCCACTTAATGTCTATGTTTAGTTGTGTTACTTGTTGTGAATCTCTCCAGGCTTCCTTTTCTATGTCAGTCTCCTTTCCATTTCCACCTTGCTTGTTGCTTGATGACATATTTATTTCCACAGTGGTAGTTTATCTTAGCAAACTGCCAATTAGTGTATTTATGGCCCCCTACAATCTTTCACATTGCTTTTAGACTTACCTTTAAGATAAAAATGGCACATATCCTATCCGGTCCTCACTAACAATTGTAAATGATGACAGAATGGTGTGTTCAAACAAAGCAAATTACCACGGTCAGCGTTGCACGTCTGAAAAAATTAATTTTATGACAGGGTACTGTATTTTATAGTGGCACCTAAATTGCTGAGCAAATTGATGAAGCGTCTTGGAGAGTAACCTATCCATAAGGACCTTACACATACTGCACTGCAGCTTGTGAGGCAGTCAGTGAACATTTTTAATAAGATTTAAGCTGTGCTGGTGGCTGCCCTAAATCCCCAGACAGAACCTCCAGCTCTTTGAACAGTCATGTTGTGGAGGAACTGAATGGTGTACTCTAGTTCACAGCTGCACTCTGTCATGTTCAGCATTGGAAAACCTTCTGCCCTCCACTTTAAGTTCAGTGGGAAATTTACCAACTGCACTTGGCATTTTTTGGGTGAAGTTGTTTTTCATGTCACAGCTGCTAGGGGAAGTCTGAGTGTTTAACAGCTGTGAACCTGAATATATGCACAAATTTAAATAGCTGGCAAGTAGCTGGCACATACTGTTTAGCGCTAATTAGAATGTAAAACCGAATTTTGTGTATATGTGAGTGTATTGTAAAGTATCATGTTTATGTTCATGATAAATTGACGAGCCGCAGATAAAGATATGAATATTTATCATCATCATTTATCATTGATTATAGGCTCAAAATTCAAGATTTGCATGTGCTTGTGTGCTTGTGTTAAGCTTGTGTTGGAGGCGCCGTTGTGCTGTTTTCATTGATGTTATCTGGTGCCATTTTAAGGTAATTAATAGTCGCTACTGGTATCTGAGAAAAATGGAACACACAAGGAAAACCGCAGTCAGGAATAAAGCAACATGCATTGCAAAGAAGGTATGCATTTCATGTGTTTCCTGTAAAAAAAAAAATCCATCTTTCAGTCATTTGTGTATAGAAGGGGATCAAAATGTAAGCCTCACTACATTTTGCAACTATGCATTATTAGTGATATCCCATTTTAGGATTCTTTACCTGTACATTCTGTACATTTTGCTTAATACCATAACCTCGAGGCCTTCGCTGCACTAATTTACCCAAGTCACTGCTGTTCAACAGCTTGGCGGAGTGTGCTAAAATTAGTACATTGTCAGTTTGTCCAGGAAAATAGTAAAATTCTTCTGCTTTTCAGTACTTAATAATTAAAATATTTAAAGAAAATGAGAAATGCTGTAAATATTCATAGGGTATAAATAGCCATGTACACTTGTTAAATGGAGTGGGGTTCCCATTTTGATGCCTCCTGCCACACAGAAGCGACTAAAACATCCAGTTTTGTAACCAGTGTTGGGAGTAACATGTACAAAAGTAATGCATTACAGTAACAGATTACTTTTTGCTGTAACGCAGTAGTGTAAAGTAGTACTAAGCAATTTTTTGTAACATTTTACTCTGTAAATTTTCAATAGCGCTTGCATTAAAACACACTTTTACGCCCATAATTTAATTGCTCAGATGACAAAAAAAAAACAAAAAAAACAGCAAGAACATGAGACCTTAAG
The DNA here is from genome assembly GCF_902148855.1 of Sphaeramia orbicularis. Lineage (NCBI taxonomy): Eukaryota > Metazoa > Chordata > Actinopteri > Kurtiformes > Apogonidae > Sphaeramia > Sphaeramia orbicularis. The sequence continues at coordinate 35,243,945 of NC_043969.1, forward strand.
GAATGAAAAATGTATCAGTAAAATTCTATTTCCTGTTGGTGTTCAGCCAATGGGTGACGATGACAGAAGACAGTGCATTGGCCACGTGGACGAATGTTCATTACTAACCCTAACCCTGCTTTACAGAAGCTAGTTATCATTAGCATGATCCCTGTGATCAGCAATGACAAGGTAAGCTAACATTTCTATGGCTAGTTACAATTCTTTATCAATTGCAGATTTATCTATCAGTGTCCTCGGTACCCCACCCCCTGTTTAGACATGTAAAATGTTGAAAAAAAATGCAAGCGTTCCTGCTGGGATTCGAACATCATAGACCTTGGGGGGTGGGGGCTCTATATGTAACTCAAAAGTAATACAGGACTCATGTAATGCATTACAATTCTGAGGCAGTAATTTTGTAAGGTAAGGAATTACTTTTAAATAACAGTAACAAGTAATCTGTAATGTATTACAGTTTGGAAGTAACTTACACAACACTGATTTTAACCTTCATTTGCATACATGTTACTATATTTCTCTCTCCATGGTTTTCCTGAAATACAAAAGTGTCCAAGTATTCTATTTTTATGAGACACCCTATAGAAGAGTGTCGACTCAGAGTATTGTAGTAAAAAAAAAAAAAAAAGAAAAAAAAGAAAAAAATCCCCTTGGCCCTAAAAGCATTTTTCTCAAAAGACCATGATGAAAGAGAGGCTGTGAAAACCCACTGGTCTGAGTGAGAAGGCATGGACAGGGGCAGTGGTTGAAATGTTTAATCCACTCATGAGCGATGGGCTGCAAAACGTGGAGGTAACGTGGGACGACTTTACAATGGAATGAACAGATGCCATTTTGGGATTCAAAGTTCTAATAATACGTCCGTGACTCCAGCAGAAACTACACATAAGCATAGGAGCATGCATTGTTACAGTGGTTCCCAACCTTTTTTAACTTGTCACCCCATTTTAATGTCACATTTCTGGCGAGCCCAGACATTTTAAACTGAGACTTTTTTTTTTGCTAAAATTAATTTGTTTTTGATCATGTAATAGTTTGCTATACTATGTTGCAAATAGACATTAATTTTAGACGACATTTAGTCTATATAATGTGTATTATTATGGACGGAGGCAGAAAAGCCAGGTGTAGATTACTGCACAAAGTGAGAATTTTATTTTCCTTGGTCAGGATATGTACAGTCAGTCCAGTTTGGGTTTACAAGGCTGACAATTAATACTGAACAAACAAGAACTCAAACTATGAATTATGAAAGAGCTGCAGCATCTGAAACTGACCACAATGAACATTTGACAGATAAACAGTACTACTTTGCTTCAGTTTCAACTTCACAGTTTGTCATGTCTTTTATGTATTGTGTTTGTCTCTCTCAACTCACCGTATATTCTTTATTTCCTCCGTCAAGGAATGGCGGAGGTAATGTTTTCATCGGGGTTTGTCTGTCCGTTTGTTTGTTTGTTTGTTTGTCTGTTAGCAAGATAACTCAAAAAGTTGCGGACGGATTTGGATGAAATTTTCAGGAAATGTTGATACTGGCACAAGGAACAAATTATTACATTTTGGTGGTGGTGGTGGTGGTGGTGGTGGTGGGGGTGCTGCTGATCTGCCTTGGTGGAGGTCTGCGCACTCCGAGTGCTTTTCTAGTTAGTAATTTTTTTTTTTTTTATCAGTTACTAGAAATTTCAGGTGACCCCGTTTGAATTCCAGGCGACCCCACATGGGGTCCCGACCCCAAGGTTGAAAAACACTGAACTATTATTTACTATTATATATTGAGCCTTTAAACTTGTACTATCAAATGCTAAAATTCAGTTTTATCAATTTTGTTTTATTAGTTTTATTATTACTATAGTTGAATTTTTACGACCCGTCAATTAATCGTACTATTTGTAGCCACGGACACTTCCTTTCATCTCTTCGCCTCTGATCAAAAGTTAGATGACTGGACTGGGATTCCTGACCCATGCAACTGACTCTTATGGGATTTCTGCTGGCTCCATTGTCGATCCAAAAATAAAGTGACTTAGGCTACAGCCTGCGCTTATTACAGGGCAGGGCACTAATTTACTCCTGGCATTTTATTCCCCAAAGGGAAAATGAATGGAAAGTGCCAAGTCATTCATTATACTCCAGCCAAATACTTAATAGGGGTTTGACATCTGACCACAAAGTTGTTGAAGCTGCGATCATAGTGTCTCTGATAGATGCATTGTATTGGTGCTGGACACAGTCTTGGCTTTCCTAAATTGAACTGTCAGGAGCCAAGTCCTTTTTGGCAGCGTTGCATCTGCTGCTAGTGTCATTTAATGAAGTATTTAGAGGCCAATTTCAGATCTGTGTTCACCTTATCTAAGCTTGTTTGACCTTTACTGTACACGATTAAATGTTGGTGACTTTTAAAGAACCTTTAAGAAGTGGTAAACCCATGGTTAATTGATTTGTAACACTGGATAAATGAAGCTTATGGAGTGATTTAGAGTTGAAGAGAAGTTGCTGTTTACTCAATTGTGTTGGATACATAAAGACAGCAGATGGCCTTTTTACCACAAATAAAACATAGTAATGAGGCCAGATCCCTAAATGCTTATTATTTTGAATTAGTATGTGTCAAAATAAAACAAAGATTTTTTCTCTCAGTCTGGCTAAAATGCTATTACCCCTGTGGGAGAAAAAAAAAGACTTTAAAATTACATTGTTGATTCTTCACAAAGTCAGTAACACTTTGTCTTCATGGATAAATTGTGGATGCGTCTCCAGTTTCTTTTCAAAAGGCTTTCACTGTGTGTCTTTACAGCTGTATTTAAGGTGCTTTTTTCTGAAAAAGCCGATGACAGGTCTTATTTTCTGGGAGCCACTTGTGTCTCACTATTTGTCAAAGCTGTCATAGCTTTGAATTAATAATTGCAGCAGACTGAAATTACACATTTTGCACTGGTATATGTTTACAGCAGTGTTGCATGAGGACTCTAAAGGCCCAAATAGAGTTGTGGGCCAAAAACTTCTCTAATTGCTTAAAGGGTCTCGTTTAAGAACGATAGGTATCGTGGGTGTGTTTTTGCACTTTTGTGTGTGTTTTGGGGGTTTGTGGGCGGTCCCTCTGACATTCTAAGTCAGTTAATTGCTGTGTTTCGGTGGACTCCAGCCTCTTCTTGTCTCCTGGAGATTTCATGCATTCAGGTGAGCTTACCTGAACACACACAAGCCCGAGCGTTTCGAGGCAGTTGTTTGTCGAGCTGAATCCCTGTCTGCCTCCAGTCAGTCAGCATCAGGGATGTTCCTACTGACAGACCCACTGCTGTGGCCTTTGTTTTTCATTCCAGGCACTCACTACCGACTCATTTTTTTCCCCTCATGGAGCAACAAAGAGGTAGCAAAATATCATTGATTGTTCACTTCATAAAAATGTGCTACATCTGAAGGTCAAACTCCTGTTTCCCATTTCAAAAGTAAGATTTGTTTAGTATGTAAAGTGCATAGACTCGATCAATAATTCAGATTTGTTGTGAAATGAGTCTGCAGTGTGTAACACGGAGCAAATTCCTAACTGGAACATTTTTTTTTTCCTCGCACCTCCCAGGTTTTTAGCGTACATCTGCGTGCCAACCTCAACAAGCGTGTTCTATTGTTTTCTTTTATTTCTGCTTCATGTAATAAAGTAAGTTCAGGTCACCATGAACCTTGACCCAACAAATCCCCTATTCCATCTTGCAGTGCAGTAATACGCCGTGAAGATTGCCTACATCTTCCATTTTATCTGTGTGTAATCGTTTGTGACAGTGGAGGCAGGCTTGAATCCATCTCCCTGGTCTGCTCTGCTGTCTAATCCTATGTTAGTGGGGATTATCTTTCTTCCCGTAGCATGCTAAAACACAACCGAGGAAAGGTGAACACACTTTGTGTATGGCATAATATGCTCATAACAAAACATGTGATGAGTCTGCAGTTTCACCAAGCATTTCTATCCTGTTATTAATGAAACTGTCTCCAGTACAGTTTGTAACGGGTATAACATTCCTTTGTCCTTGGGACCTATGAGTCATATATATGAAGAGTGTCTTAAGCCTCACCAAATTACATAGCTGGTCCGGTTGTCGTGTTTTTAAAGAGATTTCAGATGGTAGGTTTTCCCCACAGTCCACCTGTGCAGTACCTAATAAAATATTAGGTAGTTGTTATATTGTGATGGAAAAATGCTTTTTGCTAAAACATCTGGGACTTGATTGCAGACCTATTTCTGGGTAACAGATGCTTAACTTTGTGGCTGAGAAACTGAATTACAGTGAGGATTTAGGCTAATCGTTTTAGATGGAGAGTGATTTGTGTCCCTCGGTGCTCCCTTATTTGGTCAGAGGCTAACTTTGGTTATGATTTCCTTCCTGGTCTGGATTGCAGTTATTTGTGCTTTGATTTTTACAGCTAGCTTCTTTATTAAATGCAGCATTACTGTTTTCTTTAACGTGTGTTATTCAGTAACTTACGCTTATTAGTGAAGGGATGAAATACATTTATAATTAAGGTCCATTAGACTTAAAGCAGTGTCTTTCTTTCAGTATTTATTATACACTGGCTCATTCTATATTGAAAGTATGCGAAAACATGTTGGTAAGAGATAAATTAGTCATTTGTTCCATCTGTTGTGCTTTTGTTTCTGTGTCACATTACTGTCATCTGCTCTAACTGCAGGCTGTGAGTTTTATGCTTCCTTTTCTTAATTTCCATGGGTGATCACTACCAGCCCCTTGACATTTAGCAGAAAAGTGGGTTTGTCAATGTGTTCCTGAATATTTGAGCTTTAACCGTACAGACACACCCTTACATTCTGATGTGTCCTCATTTACCTCAAACAGAAGGGAAACCCTCCTTGGAGGCCTTTTTTTCCCCTCTATCTTAATGTGTTGCCATAGAAAGTGTGGAGCCACAAATAACAAAGCCGAGGCAAATTCCCAACATTATAGAAACCCCAGGCCTGGGCTTGTTCCCCTTGATGATAATATGTGTCGTCATACCTGCCTTAGGATATTGCTCTAGCAGAACTGAGGTTGTTAAAACACTGAGTCTGTAGAAAAACGTACAGATTAAAGTTTGTGGAATCAGTTTTGACCATGGTCCAGATTTCCATCAACTTCACAGAAACTGATAAACACTGGTAAAAAAAAAAATGCACTTGTAGAACAGAAATATTCATCAAAGTCAAACAGTTTTGCAATCTGTGTACATCCTAAAAAAATAGGACCAATGGCCCTGTAGCTTACCGGCCAAATTAAAAGCTTTGGGAAATGTATCCAGATGCCATTTATTATCACCCAGTTCTGTGTATTTATTCTATTACAGAAATAGCCCATGTTTTGGTCATATTCCAATCAGATCTGTAAAAAATTCAAATTCCAACTTGGTAACATTGAAACTTACTGATTTATTGGATCAATCCACTTCCTATCTCTTATAATGGGAAAATTTGTCAAAGTTGCACCAAATCCAGAATCAGATCCGGATCAAAATAATTTCAATACCTTGTGTTGACATCATCATACAGAAGCTGTATACCAAGTTTGAAGTCAATCAGAACTGTAGTTTCAGAGAAGAAGACGATTGAAATTTTTTCCTCATAAGAGCCCATGTTAAATTTTCCGTAAGTTCCCGGATCCAGAAGAAGATCCTGATCAGCATGTGGCCATTATGTTTTGGTCATCTCCCCATCAGGGCTGTACTGTAGAAATTTACACTTGATATCATTTATATTTACTGAGTTATTGCATCGATCCACTTCCTATCTCTTATAATGGCGAAATTTTTCAAAGTGGCACCAAATCCAGAATCAGATCCGGATCCAAATAATTTCAGTAACTTTTGTTGACATCATCATAAAGAAGCTGTATACCTAGTCTGAAGTCAATCGGAATTGTAGTTTCGGAGAAGAAGATGACTGAAATTTTTGTAATGGACGACAGACGACGCCGATGGACGCCGCATGACGACAATAGCTTACAGCCTGTTGGCCGGTAAGCTAAAAAGCAGGATTAAAAAGTCCATCTTGTAATTTTTCACCATCATATATAAAACACTTTAATCAAACTGGAAAAAAAAACTAATAGCTCTGAAAGACAGTTGTTCTGTAGTTGCTGCTGTCACAACTCTCTCACAGTAGAAGAGCTTTTGTTCAATTTTGCAAAATCACTCTGGATAATGTGTTTTTGGCCCCCGAATCCCTGCAGTGGGCCGGAGATGCTCCTCTAAGCTGTGCTGCATGACAAGCCTCTGACAGCTGGGCTAGGGCTGTAGTGTCACAACTCTCTCCAGCTGAGCCCAGGTTTCAGAATTGGATCCTGATACAGGCTGCATCTCCTCTGTACACACACTTCATGCTTTACCACTCACACAGAGAAATCCACTATCCATCCATGTGAGGGGCCAGCTGCCTGATCCCTTAATCAGAGATGAAGCTGGCAATGCCTAAATGTTGCATCAAAATGCTGGGCCTCATCTATAGCTTAATTGATAACTGATTTGTCTTTGATTTCAAGCTGTTGTCTCTTTTGATTAGACTGTGATGATGTAGGGCTGGGATAAACACCAGCTCGTTGTTTGATATCATCTGCATTTTCATACGCCAAGAAAATATATTAGGTAGTAGAGGGAGAAATGAAAATTTTCACACACAGTTTAAACAGTTTAAAGCGAACTCTCTTGAGAAGATGTTCATTTCATGCATGCCTTGTGAACATGGTAGGAGTGTCTTCAGAGTAAAGGGGATCTCATCTCATAAAAGACGCTCATGAAACCGTCAGGGGATTCTGAGTGTGGATCAGGCTCCTTCTCACCACCTCCACCAGCTGTTTCCCTCTATTAAGTGGAGCTTGATAGACAGGATATAAGAAGTCATCTGGTTGAGAAGTGGGAGGGTAGATCAGTCAAAGGAGATAAAAGATAGAAATGCTCTGTTGGTCCCAGTCTTGGAGGGGGTGAGGCATCAAGCTGCTTCCTGTTGCCTGTACTGAAGGCATGAATGTGCGGATGTGCATTTCACTCTTTAAACATTACCTGTGTTGACAAGTTGTGAGGGCTCAAAACAAAGTAGGTAAGCTCTGCGGGTATGCTTCCTCATCTACATATGAATTCAAATTATTTGGATATTTGCATTTGACTTGATTAGCGTTAAATGCAAAGTGCAGCGCTGGCTAATGTGTGAAGTATATATCTTACTTCCATTTCTAAAAATATACGACAGACTCGAGCTGTGTAGTCATCTAAGTAAGAGAACATTCTCGTCTTATACTTTATGTTCCCCTCAAGCACATATAGCACATTTCTGAAACTTTTTTTTAACAAGTGGCTAAAATAAGATATTTTCCAGTTGCAGTCCTTAAAAGAGCAGTCATCAAGTGAATAGCAATGCAAGTGAAAGCGAGGCATAATTTGTGTTAAAATGTAGATGGTGCTTTGTAAATCAATCCTAGTTTTGGGCTGTGTTTTGACAGAGCTGTAGGCAGCAGAAATCAAACTAGAACAGTTGGTACTTTTTAGTTGTTCCAAATTCAACATGGATATGATGTTGATTTTTTTTTTTTTTTTTTTAAATGAACTGAACAATTTGACTGCTTCCAAAAAGCAGTGTTAATACACAGTATGTCTGAATTCTCACAGCGATGTTTTCCTTTTAATATATTTGTGTTTACCCATGTTGCTGTGAGGAACATAAAATACTCCACTAAGTGTGGAGCAATCAAAGAATTTCAAAGAGCCCCATTTAAAATACTAAGGAATGCCCTGCTGTTTGAATTTAAGTAGACCATGCCTGGGCTTATCTTGGTTTTCAGGGACGTTGGCTTGGAGTGAAAAGTTAGCATATTAGCAGGAGCTAGGCCATGGGGTGTTAAGGTGAAGGCAACTGTGGAATCTGATAAAGCAGTTACATTTAGCCCCTTAAACCCTCAAGTAATTGGCTGAAGCATTACAATTGCCACAAAATTGGCCTGTAATACCTTAAAGGTTATCGCTAGTCTGTGGGTCATTGTTTTTAAGCATATTGTGTTTCATTAGAGGGAGGGAGCATTTAAAGCTTATGAGCCTGCATGAAACCTTAGGGGGATAGTCAGTTAGCAGATTTAATTTGCACTTTACTTACCTCCTAAAAAAGGGGTTTTGGTTTTTAAAGGGCATCCAGTGAATGAGAGTGAAAATGTCACATAGTCCTGTCGACAAAAATGCAACTTGTGCATGTCTCTCATGTTTATTCCCTTTGACATTTAGCTTTCGCCCTTCAGATCTAATAGATTCCAGTCTCTGTGAAATAGAGCTCATCACATCTTGTTTATTTGATTTCTCGGGGGCTCAGGTGTTGTGTTATTCATAACAGGTTGTGAATGTTTTTGTGTTAGCTTTGAACACAGAGGTCTCCAAATTCCCGTCCTAAGGGAGACAGCTGCTGTTTGGAACTGATATGGTTTATTTTGTCATAATCTGGTCAAATACTGACTGATAAATTGTATTTTCACTGTTGTCATGATAAGAACATGTGCAATAAACATATCACACACCACTGCCTGAAACACAGTGAAGAGGAGCATTTTCATTCTACTTGCATACATTCATTGCGTTCACATTTACTGCAAATATTTGACTCATTAAATGAATATGTGAGTGTGTGCAGTGCATCAGTGACCACCTTTACATGCACAAAATGCTCAGCTTTTTTTGCCCTAATTCTGAAAAATTCCTAATAAGTTGTTTATGTTCGTGTTTACATGCAGCCAGGCATACCCTTATTAAAAATTGTTTATTTTCAAAGTTTTCACCAGTAGCAGACTTTCTACTGAGACTCTCTCATTCCTTCAAAGCATATCCGAACACTTGTTGATCTTCTTTGATCATTTTTGCAAGTAGGTGTGTGGCTCCTTCCGACTAAAAATGTGGACTTTCTTAGGAGCATCCACCTCTACCATCGAAGATTTTATCTTTATTACAAAACTGAGTCTGAGTCTGAGCTGATCATAAACAAGGGTCGTGTGTTACAACTTGACATAAAACATGCAAATTACATTCATTTCCATAATCTGTTGTATAACTGTCCAAAGAGTTGTCATAATACTGCAATAATATGGCATATCATACATTTCTTAATTGGAAAATACTCCTGTTCCAAATGCCACAGCTTGGTTTTGAAGCCAGTGGTGGAGGAAGTACTGGAGCTTAGTACTTAAATAAAAGTACAAATATGCTGCAAAATATATACTCAAGCAAAAGTAGAAATACTACATCTTACTTAAGTAAAAGAACTAAGTACTAAGTAAATTTACTTTAACCCATAAAGACCCAGAGCTACTTTTGTATCAGTTCCCAAATGAATTTTTCTCTGTATTGAACCTTTCTTAAGTGATTTATCACCATTTGTTGTAATATTATCCTCTGTATTTTTTTTTTTTCAGTAAAAATCAGTTTTTTCCTATATTTAATTCACTGATCATGTAAATATTCATTAAAGCTCAAATTAAAATTGAGGATTATTATATCAGAAACAGACAAAACTGAAGAAAAAGTGACTTTCTCTGTAAAATATGTCATTAACTGAACATGAAAACAAGTGTCTCCATCCACTGTCATTGATCCAACTCCATGGGTTTTACTGGCGAATCAATATTGTAGAAGACGATGGTTTTTCCATGGTAACTACGAAGCCTTTGAATGTCCAAATGGGTCATATCTGATGACACTGAAAAGATGACAAACTGCATTTTACACCAATTATTTACATGGATTGATAGGATTAGTGGATCAATAGGTATTAAACAGTTTACATGACTAGATAGTTTTGGTCGCCAGTGGATGTTTGAGTCTTTATGGGTTAAAGTTTTTTGGGTTTTTTTTTATTTAAAGTCACGCAATGGGTTATCTCAGTGTCTGGGCTGTGGCATTTTGATAAAGAATATAAATATACTGACTTATGCCTCTGCCAATGTCACTGCTCGTAATAATTACAACCAACTATACAGTATATGTATATTGGAAAGTTTGGTGTACGTATTCTGCTTGTTCTCTACAATAATGTGTGTACTCTAACGTGGACAAGTTATCTACTAGGTATTACCCACTAATTTACCATTAAGTTAAATTAGTTAAGACATGACATATCTTTAAATCATTTATTTACATGTTAAAGCAGTTAAAGCCCAGCATTTTTCAGATGCACAAAACAAAAATCAACTACACTACAGACTCACACTGCACCACATACTAATTACACTGGGTTACAAAAAAATGTTTTTTGCAAGTTGTCTAGGTTTTTTCAACTGAATTAGGACCATTTTGCACCGCTAAATCCAAAAATGACATCTGTTTTTCTCAATCAGGTCAAGTTTTTTTGCTAATTTGATTTTGAAAAATTTGATCTTCTCACAAAATATAATAATTAATACCAAAATAAGATCGGTAAGCACACTTGACGAAACTTGTGACTTGATTCCTGTTAGGTATAATGGTGTATTCACCGCAGATGTAGCAGAATACGTCAGGCTTATTTTTGCAAAATCTTCTAGTCGAAGCCATTTCATTCACCTGTAATATTAAAAAAACCATTAATCATAAATTGGCAAAAGTTAAATCTTCAGAACTCGTTAATTGCAAGAACTATGAAAGAATTTTCTATCATATGATGTGAAAATGCCCATAAATGTAAGCAAAAATGTTAAAAAGCCAATATGTAGCATAGTTCAGAAAGTTGACCTGATTGAGCAAAATTAATGTGATTTTTGGATTCAGCACACCAAAATTATCCTAAATCAGCTAAAAAAACTTAAACAATAAATTTGTTGTTGACCAGTGTTATATACTCAAAAAATGCTAAACATGCACAAATCTCTGAATTCTTGAAGGGCACTAATTCTGTTGTTATCCGTTACTTCCAGAACTTTCCTGGTCATGCAGAAACCAAATTACGGACAGTGCAGTATGGACTTCTAAGCCCGTTTTTACTGTCTCATCCTGCACCAAACACGCACCAAATGTAATGACACTGTTGCCAAAAAATTCAGTTTTCATAGTGTCTCATGAGTTTGGTTTTATTTGTCCTTTCAACGCGATTGACTTGACAGTATTAGTTTGACATCTGCATTTTCCACACAAATTGAAACTGAGATTCAGCCAAACGCACGCTCTGCCATCATTGGAGCTAATAGAGCCACCTGATGCAATAGCAAACAACGCCACAACGTAATCAGTAGGAGAACGATTTTATCAGGCAAGATTTTGTGAAAATTATGTTCATACAATGTAACAAGTAACGGCTTAAATTACAGAAATGTAGTGAAGTAGAAAGTGCAGATAACTGCCGCAAAATATAATGGAGTAAAATCAAAAGTATGCATAATTATTTATACTTAAGTGAAGTACAGATATGTAAAAATTTACTCAACACAGTACAGTAACGAAGTACAAATACTTTGTTACATTCCACCACAGTCTGAAGCCATGACAAAAAAAGATGAGACAGAAATTAAAGGCCAATAACTGAATTTATAGCGATAAAAATAAACCAAACTAATACAAGCAAATGAACAATACTGTGGAATGTGATCGTTAGCACCCTGAGGGATGTAGTGACAGTGCATAGATGAGTGAGCAGATGTTAGCAGAAACAACGAACATGACATTGTGCCAGGTGAGGAGAGCTCCGCCATTCTGAGGCGAGGGCAGGGATTTGTAAAAGGGACGGCTCTTTGGCCCAGGTGTCTCCCATCATGCCGATGGGCGGGTCACCTGGTGCAACATAACAGCAGAGATTTGAGGCCATCACACAAAAAAGAGTATCCAGACATAATGCATAATTTTATCAAACAGTCTTTGGAATAATAGAGGGATATTAGTGAGCATGCACCTTAGCGGAATGAAACATTATTATAATATTAATATAATTTCTGTCGACTTGTGTTTGACTGATTCCCCGCCACATACAGGCACATAAAGTGGTCGCAGTGGAGAAAGAGAAATAGTTCAAATATAGGCACAAGAAGAAAAGAAGAAAATGTAGGAAGGTGATGTTTACACCTGTTTCGTTCCCAGTTGTTATAGTTTGAGGGATGCACTGATGTTGTTATCAACCAAGACTGATATCATTATACAAAATGTCTTTTTACTGATGGCAGTGGCAGATTTTTCCCTGTCATGTTATATCAAAGGTTTATGTAAATCTCTGTTCATTTGAAGATAATGTAATGGAGGGCCAAAAGACTGGAAAATAGCAACTATATTTACATTTACAGGGTGGGGAAGCAAAATTTACAATGAACATTTAGTTGTTTTTTCTCAGCAGGCACCACATCAATTGTTTTCAAACCAAACATATATTGATGTCATAATCATACCTAACACTATTATCCATACCTTTTCAGAAACTTTTGCCCATATGAGTAATCAGGAAAGCAAACGTCAAAGAGTGTGTGATTTGTTGAATGCACTCGTCACACCAAAGGAGATTTCAAAAATAGTTGGAGTGTCCATAAAGACTGTTTATAATGGAACGAAGAGAATGACTATGAGCAAAACTATTACGAGAAAGTCTGGAAGATACTATTAAAGAAGAATGGGAGAAGCTGTCACCCGAATATCTGAGGAACACTTGCGCAAGTTTCAGGAAGCGTGTGAAGGCAGTTATTGAGAAAGAAGGAGGACACATAGAATAAAAACATTTTCTATTATGTCAATTTTCTTGTGGCAAATAAATTTTCATGACTTTCAATAAACTAATTGGTCATACACTGTCTTTCAATCCCTGCCTCAAAATATTGTAAATTTTGCTTCCCCACCCTGTATATTGTGAGGATTTGTTTGTTAAGGGGATAAATAATGACAAAAACAGAACAGAAAATTACATCAGTATCAGCTATTGGTCAAAAGGTCATTTTAAATATAAGTATTGATATCAGCCAAGGATTTTGCAAACAGTAGTCGCTTTTCCATTGGACATATACGCAAAACTACCGATATTTACTAAATGTTGAAAAAACAGAGATGCATAATGTTGCTTTTTTCCATTAAATCACAAATGGTGTAATACTGTAATTTCCCAGTTTGGGATAAATCAAGTACATTTATCAATCTATCTATGAGGTCATTTATTTATTTATTATCGTGAGATGATGCAAGAAGTCATTCCATAAACATAGCAACAAACATAAATATTATGTTGATTTACAGATATATTCATTATTATTATATATTAGCCCTCTATCATGTACTAAATAAAAAAAATATTCTGTTTCCTGGTGTGTTCACACATACTGTGGCATTTTTCCTTTAAAACTCATCTTCTTCGCTTGTTGTAACATCCACAGCATCCGTTTTTTTTTTTTTTTTGGTTTGTTTTTTCACATGACTCTAGTTAAGGAAAAAGGTCTTTCCATTGCAGTTTGTGAGATATACCAATTTCGCCACACCTGAAAAACCACCTCTTGCCAGCGGAAAACTTTTCATAGAAAAATGAGAGTTTTGGTGAAATTGTCCTTTTTCCATTAGGCAAATTTTTATGCGCAAGTTATCTTCACGCAGTTTGAGGGTCAATGGAAAAGCGCTTAGTGCATCACTATATTTTATACAACCACATCATGCTAGTTAAGCTAATATTACCTTGCTATGACTCAAAGCTGCATTGGTTTAACATGCAAATTGTATTCCTTTATCAAATTTATCCTTGTATTCTATGTTTACACTTGATATTTTTCTTATTCTCTGTCATATTTATTATCATAATACACTGTTGTGTGTAAGTATTGTTGTATTATTGCTGCTTTTGCACAACCCTATTGCCCCTAAAGGAAAGAAAAAAACAACCTAGGACAGGGGTGTCAAACTCATTTTAGTTCAGGGGCCACATACAGCCTAATATGATCTAAAGTGGGCCGAACCAGTAAAATAATTTAAATAATAGGATAATAACTTATAAATAATGTCAATTCCAAAGTTTTTTTCTCTGTTTTGATTGAAAAAAGTAAAATTCCGTAATGAAAATGTTTACATCTACGAACCGTACTTGGAACATAACATGAACAAATATGAACCTGAAAATTCTTAAGAAAAATAAGTGCAATTTGAACAATATTACATCTTAGTTTATCATTTATACATGTGCATGACAACTTACACATCACAGTGGATCTACAAATACACAAAACATTTAGTGAGAGGCAGAATATTGGTACAAGTTCACATACTTCTCTTCAGAAATTTCAGGTTATTCACATTTTTTGTAAAAGGCTAGTCTGTAAATGTCAACATTTTTATGTAATTTTACTTTTTTTTTACACTACAACAAAGAGAAAAATTTGTAGTTTTCATTATGTATAGGTTATTATGATAGTATTTTACTGGTTCTGACCCACTTGAGATTGAATTGACCTAAAATGATTCTAACATCCTTGATTGTTAATATCGTCAGTGTAATTTTTGCATTTCACAAATTCATCCCAGGGGCCAGATTGGACCCGTTGGTGAGCTGGTTTTGGCCCCTGGGCCGCATGTTTGACACCTGTGACCTAGGAGGATTCATTCTTTCACATAGACAAATAAAGTTCCATAGTTCTTAAGTTCTAAACTCCTTATGTATAGTCATGTCCAAAAGTTTTGGCAGTGACACAAATTGAGTCCTTGCATGAATGTTTATTATTTGCCAATGAAAGCCTACGAAAATCTTGTAATTGTACCTCAGAATTATACAGAAAAAATCCCAAAAGGACTAAATTGGCAATATTTGCAAAATCAAAATTTGTGTGTCCCTGCCAGAACTAATAGTCACGACTACAGCACAACTTTTTAGTTACTTTGCTGTGAAATCCTGACATTTGACAAATTCTTTTAAACTTTACTGGCTGAGAATGCAAAGCAGGCCTTCTGTGTAGCAGTGATATGTACAGGCAGTGAATCACAGCAGCAGCAGAAGGAGGAGGACGACAGAAGAAGGGACTGATACCGAGAGATATCTCTGTTCTCTACTCTGTCTCAACTTCCCTCAGTATTTTGATGTCAGGACTGTAATGGATTTTTCTGACATATTAGACTTGTTGCTTCTTACAGGAGATTCAGTAACTTTAATATTCACTCTGTCCAGTGTTAGAAGCATACACTTTAACTAACGTACATATACTTTGTACACTTATATTCACTACCATTATCAACTGTTTCACTCCATTGTCTAAATGATATTGTCTTTACTATCAAAATACTGACCCATTCATAAACTTCACTGTCTATTAGTGACAGAGCATTTTCAGATTTTTTTTTTTGCATTCTTTGCAGTTCGTATGTTGTAGGGATGTAACGATACATATATATATATATATATATATATATATATATATATATATATATATATATATATATGTATATATGTATGTATGTATAATATATATATATATGTATGTATGTATGTATGTGTATATATATATATATATATATATATATGTGTGTATATATATATATATATATATATATATGTATGTATGTATGTATATATATATATATATATATATATATATATATATATATATATATATATATATATATATATATACATACATATTAGGGGTGGGCAAATTAACGCGTTATTACCGCGTTAACGCATTCATTAAATAACGCCGACAATTTTTTTATCTCACGTTAACGCCGTTTTATTATTGTTCTGCCTTTCAAGCAAGTCTTAGTTGATTTATACATACGGACTCTTATTTTGAAACTCATGCTTTTATTTTGCCGGTCCACACACCGGTGCTGTGTGTATGTGCAGCTGAGAGGAGAAAACCAGCGAACTTTACAAGTAATGCTGATGTTTAAGCTAATTTGTTTATGCAAGCAGTCGCAGATGGGTTGCTAATTCTTTATGCAGGCTCATGCTAAGTTTATGTAAATTCATTGGTTGTGTTTAGGTCTAATATGCCAGCCTTTGAACTAACCTTTACTCATTTACGATGTGAATGTTGTATTAGCAGTCATTTTATCTCGATGCTAACTTGAATGGGAAAATCCATAGACACGCTAACGATTAGCATTTACAGGTTAATTAAAGATTTACAACGTCTTTTTATTCAGCAACAAAGGCTCACATCAGAGATATTTGATACTATTCATTCTTACAACAACTGAACATAAAATACTCACAGGCGAACGTTTTTGGGGCCATACAAACAGAGTGAAAGAAACATGTCTGTTAGTTCTATGTCCGGACTGACTACGGTAACACGGAAAGGACAAAACATACGTAAGTGCAACTTATTCTGACCACTTCAGGGCCCCTTTTGCTTGCTTTGAACAACTGAACATCACATATTATTGGGCTTATTAGTATTAGTACTGATTAGTGGGCTTAAGACTCCTGTCAGTCACTCACAACTGTAAATACACTGGTGGGGACATAAACATGTGTAAAAGTAGTGGTTTTTTACATGGACATCTTCATTTTAAATGTCTTCAGATGGTGGGGTTGGGAAGGACACAGTTGTTTGGAAGCACTGACGTGCAATTATGTTTATCACCAGAGTACTTCCAGTCTGGAATATCACTGAAAGGCAATACATGCTGTTGATGCGTTCCCCCCCAACAACTATGCAATTAATCGCGATTAATCGCAGAAAGCCATGCGATTAATCACGATTAAAAATTTTAATCGCTGCCCACCACTAATATATATATATATATATATATATATATATATATATATATATATATATATATATATATATATATATATATGTATATATATATATATATATATATGTATTATTTTTATTTTTATTTTTATTTTTTTTGAGCCTCTGAAAACAGGGGCTTAAAATGGTTGTAATTCCTAAACAGTTAATGTAATACAGGGTGGGGAAGCAAAATTTACAATGAACATTTAGTTGTTTTTTCTCAGCAGGCACTACGTCAGTTGTTTTGAAACCAAACATATATTGATGTCATAATCATACCTAACACTATTATCCATACCTTTTCAGAAACTTTTGCCCATATGAGTAATCAGGAAAGCAAACGTCAAAGAGTGTGTGATTTGCCGAATGCACTCGTCACACCAAAGGAGATTTCAAAAATAGTTGGAGTGTCCATAAAGACTGTTTATAATGGAAAGAAGAGAATGACTATGAGCAAAACTATAACAAGAAAGTCTGGAAGATACTATTAAAGAAGAATGGGAGAAGTTGTCACCCGAATATTTGAGGAACATTCACGCAAGTTTCAGGAAGCGTGTGAAGGCAGTTATTGAGAAAGATGGAGGACACATAGAACTAGAAGCACTCGGAGAGCGCAGACCTCCGCCAAGGCTGATCAGTGGCCCCCCCGTGGGCCCCCCCACGCCAAGGAGGTTATGTTTTTGTCAGGGTTTGTTTGTTTGTTTGTTTGTCTGTCTGTCTGTCTGTTTGTCTGTCCGTTAGTGTGCAACATAACTCAAAAAGTTATGGACAGATTTTGATGAAATTTTCAGGGTTTGTTGGAAATGGGCCCCCCTTGGGCCCCCCCACCCCCGATCACCACCAAAATTTAATCATTTCTTTCTTATCCCATTTCCAACAAACCCTGAAAATTTCATCAAAATCTGTCCATAACTTTTTGAGTTATGTTGCACACTAACGGACAGACAAACAGACAGACAGACAGACAGACAGACAAACAAACAAACAAACCCTGGCAAAAACATAACCTCCTTGGCGGAGGTAATAAAAACATTTTCTATTATGTAAATTTTCTTGTGGCAAATAAATTCTCATGACTTTCAATAAACTAATTGGTCATACACTGTCTTTCAGTCCCTGCCTCAAAATATTGTAAATTTTGCTTCCCCACCCTGTATATATATATATATATATATAAAACGATAAACCGCAGTAAAATTCTTGACGGTTAGTATTACCATTTAAATTGAAATTATCATGAAAACTGTCTTCGATTACCGCAATTTGAAAACTAACAGTGATATTGCTCATTTCCTCGTTTCCTGAGAAGCAACGGCACTCCAGGCAATAAAAAGTATAGGCATGAAACAAAAAAAAAAAAACCACACACATAAAAAAAAACCCCAAAACAGATAAAAACTTTAAGCTTAAAAGAAACAGTGCGGCTCTGAACTTCTGAATAAAAACTCTATTCAAATGCAGCCACTATGACCTGTCCAACTACTTTTTCCCCACTCAAAAAAAAAAAAAACACTCAGGAATGAATAGGAGAATTGATGAAGAATTGGACTGATAAGCAGAATCGACAATGACATTGATATGGATAAAATCCTATTAATTCCCACCCCTAGTGCAGTTATCTCTTGTGGCCATAAGGTGCCATTTTTAATGCACATTTATATGTTTGATGTTTATATGTTAATATTTTAATGTTTCTGCCAACAGAAAGTACATTGTGCATGTTATTTTATTAGTTTTTTTCAAAATACAACTTGGTTAAATTATTTCAGTGTGTGTATAAGTACTTTTTTGATCACATTTCAACAATACAATATGAAATTTTCATATCATTACATCTCTAGTCCACACACTAGTCGCTTTTCCATTGGATATCTGCGCAAAACTTTACCGATATTTACTAAATTCAAAAAAACAGAAGTGCGTAATCTAATTTTTTTCCAATAAATCACAAATGCAATGATTTGTTTATTTATTATCGCAAGATGACACGTGAACTCGTTCCATAAACATGGACGTAAATATGATGTTGATTTACAGATATATTCATTATTATTATATATTACCCCTCTATCTCTTACTAAATTAAAAAATGATTGGGTTTCCTGGTGTGTCCACACATACCATGACATGTTTCTCCTTCTTCGCTTTTTGTAACGTACGTCAACATCGTTTTTTTTAATTCACCTGACTCTAGTTGCGAAAAAAGATCTTTCCATTGCAGTTTTGCGTGATATACCATTTGCTCTGAAAAACCACTTCTTGCCAGCGCAAAAACTTTTAATCAAAAATTAGACTTTTGGTGAAACTGTTGTTCTCCATTAGGTAAATTTTTATGCGCAAGTTACATTTGCGCAATTTGAGGGTCAATGGAAAAGCGACTACTGACTGACCAATAGGATAACTGCAAAGATGGGTTGGTCTTATGAATAGGCTCCTCCTCAGCCGATCATTGTACCCCGTTTGCAGATGTAAAGTTGCATAAAGTTCCTCTAAACAACACATGCTGCTGAAGTTCATGTCCTGTAGCTAGTTTTTCTCCTTCTTCATGCACTTTGGAAGTAGGTGATAAGTCGTGCCAGAGCCTTATATCTAGATTCATCCCAGTAACAACAAAAATATATGTTAATTTTCATTAAGTGTTCATACAGACATTTACTATCGCTGCCTTAAATGCAAAGAATATTTCCTGTGGGAGTTCTTTAAATGATTTTTTTTCAACTATTCTTAAAAGCAATTTTCTTTTACATACTGTACCTGTAACTTGTTGTAGCTTTAATCTGTTTTACGGCACTGTACAATCTTTAGTTCCAATATTACAAGGAGACAATAACAGTACTAAATCCTCAGACATTTCCCTCTCTTTTTTCATAAATACAGACAAGCGTGCTTATCTTTAACATGCAGGTTTCTGTAGTTCTACTTCAAGGCTCCTTTTCAACAGTCATAAACAAAGACCCAAAAGGCGTTTAACACTTCTTTAGGAATTACCATTTTGGCTTTTTCAGGGAGCGTTTTTCCTCTAAAGCAGAGAGCCCCTCTGCAAGTGAGGATTTACAAGTAACAACTGTGAAATGCCGTGGAAACATGTTAAAATTGAAACCAATGGAAGCCAGACCCAGGAACAGCGTAGACAAACACCCGGCTCTATTAGTATGGAGCTCATGAATCTGTGGAGTTGGGATGGGGTTTTATATTCTATGGCCTCACACTGCAGCTTTCAGCAAACAGTCCACCATTATGTGGTCTGACAAGAGAGCAAACACTGTGCATTCAAGGGTCAAGAAAAAGCACGTCCCCCGCTCTTTGTCAAGTCGCTTCATCCTGCATCCTTACGTTGCTTTGTTTCACATCGCATTTTCACACTTCTGCTTGGATTCCCCTTGTTGTTTTACTACCGCTGTTCTTTTCTATTTAGTCACCAGCAGCCTCTTACAGATCAGGTACACTGAACACATGCACTTGTAACAATGCAAGCCTTTCAGCCCCTGGGATGGAGACTCAGAGACTTTTGTTTCAGTGAGCTCATCTCTTCATTCAGGAAGTGTCTGTCATGGCTTGAAAATGTTTGTTTTCCAAGATAAGCTCAAAGAAAAGAGGCAAGCATGCTGTTTTTTGTTCAGAACTCATATATCATCTTCTATTGTTGAAAATACATTTTGCATGTGAGCCCCTTTTACAGTGAGCTACCATTCACTTCTCTTAAAGGAGTGATATTTTGCTTTTTTTAAATAGAATTATGCATTTTAAAACATTTCCCTGTGGTCTACATGAACTGTAAATGCAATGCTTGGGTCTGATTTCTTCATTAACTAGAAAAGAACTCAGACAGCGCAGACCGCCGCCAAGGAAGATCAGTCCACCACCCACCCCCAATCACCACCAGAATTTAAACATTTGTTCCTTGTGCCAGCATCAATATTTCCTGAAAATTTAATCAAAATCCTTCCATAACTTTTTGGGTTATCTTGCTAACAGACAGACAAAAAACAACAAAATTTGACACCAGAAAGGTCATTTTGAGCACTGGCCCTTTAAATGCAAATGAGCCACTTCACGCCCCACCCCCTCCAAGTTGTTGGCTGTGCTTTCAGCCACTTTTGTTTGTTAATACATCAAAAAACTGAACATTTTAACCCATAAAGACCCAGCGCTACACTTGTGGCAGTTCCCAAATGAATTTTTCTCTCTATTTAGCCTTTCTTAAGTGATTTATCACCATTTATTATAATATTATCTTCTGTATTTTGCATTTTTTCTGTCAAAATCCAATATTGTCTTACATTTAATTTATTGATCATGTAGATGTTCATAAAAGCTCCGATTAAAGCTGAGGGTTAATAGATCAAGAACAGAGAAAAATGAAGAAAAAGTGACTTTTTCAGTAAAGTATATCATTAACTGTACATAAAATAAGTGTCTCCATTTGCTGTCCTTTTATCAAACTTAATGGATTTTACTGGTGAATCAATGTTGTAAAAGATGACAGTGTTTCCACGGTAACTACAGAGCCTCTGAACATCCAAATGGGTCATATCTGATGACCATGAAAAGATGATAAACTGCATTTTACACCAATTATTTACATGTATTGATAGAATAAGTGGATCAACAGGTATTAAACAGTTTAGATCAGTAAATGGTTTTGGTCGTCGGGGGCTGTTTGGGTCTTTATGGGTTAAGTAATCAGCTTGAAGTTTGGGCATATTTTCAGGTTTTACTACAACCACTGCTGCTGATAAACAATTGTGTCGTACTCGGAGAAATGTTCGTCGGAAGTCTTGACCTTATATGTGCAAATGTTGTCACGTAACTACTTATAAAATGTAACAAATTAAGCAGGAATTGAAATAGGTTGTAGAAATCCACTCAATTTATGCCAAAATGATTATAAAGATAGCTTTGCAGCACCTGGAGGCTTCAAATTCAAACTTTATGAACTATTAGGGTCCAAAAATACAAATAATTAACCAAGGACTAATAAAAGTGGGTTTAGCAAAAATATGACCCCTTTAAGTAAAGTACAGATACGTAAAAATTTACTTTAGACAGTATTTCGTTGCATTCCACCACTGTCTAAAGCCATGACAAAAAGAAGACAAGACAGAAATTAAAGGCCATTGACTGAATTTATTGCAACAAAACTAAATCAAACTAATACGAGCAAATGAACAATACCATGGAATGTGATCGTTAGTACCCTGAGGGATGTAGTGAGAGCACCTGGAGGGTTCAAATTCAAAGTTTTTGAACTATTAGGGTCCAAATACACAAATAAATGAACCAAAGACTAATAAAAATGGGTTTAGCAAAATATGACCCCTTTAAGTAAAGTACAGATATGTAAAAATTTACATAACACAGTACAGTAACGAAGTACAAATACTTTGTTACATTCCACCACTGTCTGAAGCCATGACAAAAAAAGATGAGACAGAAATTAAAGGCCAATAGCTGAATTTATTGCAACAAAACTAAACCGAACTAATACAAGCAAATAAACAATACCGTGGAATGTGATTGTTAGTACCCTGAGGGATGTAGTGAGAGAATCTGGAGGGTTCAAATTCAAACTTTTTCAACTATTAGAGTCCCCAAATACACAAATAAATATACCAAAGACTAATAAAAGTGGGTTTTTGCAAAATATGACCCCTTTAACTCTTATCAGTAACGTTGGCCTTGTGGCTGTTAAAGTGTTAATACAATACGCAAATGACGGGTAATGAGTGAGAAACTCTCAATTTTAATTCCACAATGACCTTTACATGTGAATGCAGAAGAAAGCCCTGTAGCAGCTAATTCAGCCTTTTGTTGTTTTTTCCCCCTGCTATTGAGAGTTCAGGCTTTAGCTCTGTAAACCGTGCGGTTGACTGTTAATTAAGACCCTTGAGGCTGCATCCTCTTTGACAGACAGGAATGCCATTCAAGGGCAGTCAAGGAATACTTTGTCTGACCTCACCTACACAATCGAAACAAACAAAGCACTCAGCAACTACCTTAATACTCCTGCTGGATAATGTATGAAACTCAAGGTTGGCTAATTGATTTATTGTTTTTGTTTATTTTTTTTTAAGATACACAGCAGTTCATTTTTGTCTCTTTTTACCTGACTGAATAACAAAATGTTTCTCACGTGTCAGCTCAAGTCTTCTCTAAATTATGCAAATGCGCCATATGCTTTGAATCTTTCAAAGTGAGACTCAGGGACTTTTTCAGCTCGTTTTCTCATCAATGATTGAAGCAAACAGCAGGAAATATTTTTGAATAACTTGTGCCCACCCAAGTCTGAATAGCCCTTTCATTCTGCCCTAATGATGTAGCCATGATCAGGGATAAGTTCTGACCTTGGGTGCTTGGCAGGACACCCTCCGCCCCTGGTTGGAAATCAGCAGTGCGCGACAGAGCGGATCTTCTGCAGAGTATTGCCTCTAAAGTTAGCTACTTGTTAATCCTTAAGGTGCTTGAAAATATTCTGTTTCAACTAATATTTCCAGGCGAGACTAATAGGATTATAGTTACAGGATGCTTGCATGTACAGTACCTGGTGCCAGTAATTTGTAGATGCAGAAAAATATTGAGCCTTGCAAATGTCCAAAAGGTACAGTGTTAATCTTTTTTGCCACTAGCTGCTTAAGTTTTTTTTTTTCATCCTTTGTAGACTTTAGTTGAGGGGGATTAATAGTTTAGTGACAAGTGACGTCATGTGTTTCTATGTGTGGGGATAATGGAGCGTGGAGCAGACTCCCAGGACAGGACTGACCTTTACCGATAATCACACTGTATAGTGTTTCCTGTGACACATTTCTCTTCTGGGTCACAAATAAAGGAACCCTGTCTGAAATAAGAGCTCTGGGAATTCCTCACTCCTTTTTAACGCGTGTGAGGGGCTCCTACTTTGTGACCCAGGAAGATCGTCACACTGCAGTTACCACGGCAACCTTATGCCGCAGTTTGGAATCAAACACTGGCTGTCAGACGCTCGCAATGTTTCTTATAGTCATACTGTGAAGGACAAAACTCACAGCGACTGGAGACGCTCTTTGTGTATGCAATTTAGCTATGAAGTAAAATGCTTCATCTTGGTGTGTTGGTAAGGTATGCAGCATTTTCAAAATGTAGGTATTTTCTGGGGGGTAATGATCTAAGGCACAGGTGTCAAACGTACAGCCCGCAATCGATGATGTTAAGATCTTTTTAATTCTGGTTTCACATACAGACCAGTATGATCTAAAGTGGATCAGACCAGTAAAATACTATCATAATAACCAATAAATAATGTGAACCCCAAATTTTTGCCTTTGTTTTAGTGTAAAAAGTTAAATTCCAAACTAATATTGCAGACCTCCGTCAAGGCAGATCAGTCCCCCCATCACCACCAAAATTTAATCATTTATTCCTTGTGCCAGTATGAACATTTCCTGAAAATTTCATCACAACCCCCCACCCCACCCCCCACACACACACACACACACACACACACACACGGTTACCACCAAAATTTTATCATTTGTCCCTTTTGCCAATATCAACATTTCCTGAAAATTTCATCAAAATCCTTACATAACATTTTGAGTTGTCTTACTAAAAGACAGACAAACAAAAATCCACTGAGGCAGAGGTAAATATAGACCATTTCTGGGGGGCAATAATCTAAGGCACAGGTGTCAAACATGCGGCCCGTGGGCCAAAACCGGCCTGCAATCAATGATGTTAAGATCTTTTTAATTCTGGTTCCACATACAGACCAATATGATCTAAAGTGGATCAGACCAGTGAAATAAGAAATAAATAAAATAAATAAAAAGTAAAATTCCAAATTACTATTGACATGTACAAACTGTCCTTTCACACAAAATGTGACTAACCTGAACAAATATGAACAACCTGAAATGTCTTAGACAACTAAGTGTAATTTTAACAATATTCTGCCTGTTACTAAAAGTTTGGTGTATTTGTACAGTAGATCCACTGTGATCTGTAAGTTGTAATGTAGATGATAAACTGAGGCATAATGTTGTTAAAATTGCACTTTTTTTTTAAAAGGAATTTCAGGTTGGTCATGTTATTCACATCTTTAAGGAACTTTATAGATGTAAACATTGTCATAATGTAATTTCACTTTTTTCATTGTTATCTTACTGGTCCACTTCAGATCATATAGGGCTGAATGTAGCCCCTGAACTTAAACGAGTGTGACACCCCTGATCTAAGGAAACCCTTAACATTATGCTGCTCTGGCTCTAGTCAAAGTTTGTATCTGTATTAAGTGTGAATGAAGCAGGTTTATAAATACCACATTTTTAATTCCAAGATGGTGAAAATATGAACTACAAATCAATTGAGCCTTGCTATGTTGTGTTTACCTGTTCTCTATATGCAGTACAAGTTTCCTCCAGGTCCTGTGGGTTCACCTTGCATTAAAAACAGGCATAAAAACTGTAGGTTAATTCTCCTGTTGGTGCCCCTGACCACGGTGCTAATGAAGATCTGGAGTTGGTCCCTGAGTGCCTTCAATGGCAGCTCACTGCTCTTATGTGCCGAGTGCTATGCTTTAATGCTAATGCTAAGTACTGTGTGTATGGGTAAAATAAGATGAAATGTTAAAAGAGACTGGATTTCCCTATAGGGATTATAAAGCAAGTTACCCTTTATTCCAACATATCCTCCTGAGACCCAGCAATGTATCTTTGTCCTCTGTAGGGGACAGAAATTTCACAGTTTTATTTAACCCTTTCATGCATAGTGGTCACTCCAGTGGACAGCTATTCTACAGCTGTTCTCTTGTATATTCATGGATTTTGTTGTTTTACTTTCATATCAGCCAACACAGTGGACACTTATGCAACACCCCATACATTACAATTCATACCATTACTGTTCCTGTTCTTGCTAAACCTGATCTGCAGTAACATATTTGAGTCGAAATCAATTGCCAATTGTTATTAGACTGTAATTTAAATGTCTTTTAAAACAAAAAGTTTTTTTTTTTTTATTGCATATTATCTGAGTGAGTAATAACTAGTATTATAGTATGTTGAAATGTGAGGAAACATCAGATTCACAACATTAAAAATGATTTTATTTCATAGTTTTCGCACAGTATGTCAGTAAATACATGTTAATTTGCTTCAGAAATTAAATGTCATGTGTCCAGCTGAGGGTACATTTTTGTAACGCCATGAAAATAGTTTCATAAAAAAAATTCAATCACATTGTTTTTTTCCTGCCTAAAGAGGAATAAATACATTCAGGAAAAAAATCTTGATTTCGGTAATATTAATTTATGCATGAAAGGGTTAAAATAAAATAAAATAAAATAAAATAAAAAGCTGTCAAGGGCATTTCATAAAAAATAAATGAATAAATAAATAAATAAATGAATAAATGAATAAATGAATAAATAAATAAAATCTGAAAAAAACTCTTGTAATATGCTGTTTTTAATCAAGGCTATTATTTAATGTAAAAAAAAAAAAACAACAACAAAACTTTTATTTTCCTGGGTCTCAGGGAGATATAGCAAAAATAACATGATAGAAATATTGGAGCAAATTATATATTGCAATTCTAAAACTTTTCCCCGAATGAGTTAGATAAAGGTTAACAGTTTGAAGGTTAACTTGCTTTATAATCTCCGCAGGGAAATTCAGTCTTTACATTTTACTCATCCTAATACACACACAGTACCTCGCATTAGCATTAGCATTAGCAGTTAGCATTAGCAAATTAGAAGCTATGAGCTGCCATTGACGGCGGTCGCTGCCCATTAGCACTGTGGTCAGGGGCACTGACAGGAGTATTAACCCGTATGAACCTGTTTTTAATGATGGGGGAAACTGGAGACAACCCGTTCAACATGGAGACAACAGGTAAATTCAACACAGAAAAGGTTTGGTCCAACTTTTTGGTCAGAGGTGGAGGTGCTAACTGCTACGCTACTGTGCCACTGATGGCTACCTGGATGGATTTAGCCCATGTATAGCTCTATATTGAAATAATTAAGGCTTCTGGATTGATGTGGGTGTTTTGTAAAGAATTATAATGAAAAACACTGTATGTGCTTCAAAATAAACCATTTAGGTCACTTCATTACGGATCAAATGTCCAATGATGATGATGTGTGCAGGCAATGTCAGATGTTATATGCCCAGGACAATATGTTAGCAAGAAAATTCTCAATGTGTACTGTAAAATCTGTTCAGAGCATATTGTACTCATCTGTATACTGCCCCCATTGTGGGCCAGGTTTAAAAAGGCTAGCTTACAAAGGCTTCAAGTTGCATATAATGGTTCTCTTAGAATACTGTTTAAAAAACCTTGATGGACTAGTGCAAGTGAGTTATTTTGTGATGCAGGAGTTAACACTTCTCAGGCTCTTATGAGAAACTTAATGTACATATTTATCTGTTGATTGAACGATTCTTAGAATTACATCATTATGCTGTTGACAAATCGCAGTCATATACTGCGAAAATCTAAATCTTACGAAGTGTATTTTTCTCATTTCTAGTCAAAATATCTCATCACACTTAAAATAAGACATAATCACCTAAAGAGTAACTTTTCAGTGAGATATAAGAACTTATTTTTAAACAGATCTTGAAAATCTTATTTCAAGAAATCTTACCAAGATCATTTTCACTTGTTCCATTGGCAGATTTTTTTTTTTTTTTTTTTTGCTTAATTCAAGCAAAAAAAAAATCTGTCAATGGAAAAAGTGAAAATTATCTTGGTAAGATTTCTTGAAACAAGATTTTCAAGACCTGTTGTCTAAAATAAGTTCTTATATCTCACAAGTTACTCTTTAGGTAATTATGTCTTATTTTAAGTGTGATGAGATATTTTGACTAGAAATGAGAAAAATACACTTGGTAAGATTTAGATTTTTGCAGTGTAGTTGTACACAGTGTAGTGTAGGTGCGATACCAGTCATCCTTGTGGCGACACTGGTACAGTTGTCTTTTATAATATTGGTGATGTTTTGTCTGTGTTTTTAACCTGTGCTTTTTAAATTTATTTTTATTTTGTTGCTTGTCTGTGTTTTAAATGGACTCCTAAGTCTGTAATTTAAAGATGATGATGATGATGACGATGATGAAATCACTAGCAACAAATTCTGTGCATCCAAGAATCAGACTAATTGTTTTATATCAGACAACCTTGTCTTGTATATTAGCTGGAAAATGAGACGCATTAGTATTAGCTGTTCACTTTGCCAACTATTGTGATATTCTTTTACTAATACAGCATAGCACAATGATAATGCTAAAGCTAAAAACTGTATAACCCTTCTACACTAATAATAATTCTCCAACACTTTTTAAAACTTTTATAGTTCAGGCATTGATCTTCATGAACTTTCCCTGCTGAGACCATAACCCTGCTTTCTTTAAGCTTTGCATGCCTCTTTGACCCAAGCCTTTTGTTTCCAAGTGCTTCTGGTCTTTCTCTCGGTTCCCCCCAAATGTCACCTCTGAATTACCACTGTGTCAGAGTGGACAAACAGGCGACAGCTCTGCGGAGCGGCCAAATTTACGGCAGACTAGTTCCCTGAAGGCTACGCTGCAAGAAAAGGGTTTAAGGCCTGTGAAATCATAACAGTGCTAAATCTTTCAAGCCGTGCCCAACTCCTCACTCGTTACTGCTGATACGAGGCTTAGGGTGATTAGACCATACGCTCTCTCCCTCTCTCTCCCTCTCTCTCCCTCTCTCTCCCTCTCTCTCCCTCTCTCTCCCTCTCTCTCCTCTTGCAGTGTGCTTTCTTTCCTTCAACAGGATTATTATATCCCTTTTCCCTTAATTGGAGAGGTGAAAAGTATGTTGGTATGATCTGGTACTTTGTGAAAGGAAAGAAACTTAGAAGATCTAAACTTGACGGGTTAAAAAAAAAAAAGTTTTATAGAATTTCTCAAAGGGATGGTATTAGTATATTTAGTATAATGTAGATTAATTACCAATTTGGCTTTTCTCCAGGAGTAGGAATAAAAATAAAAATGTTACTACAATAAACCAATACTAATATCAATGGTTAAAGCAATACTGAAAGATGACAAGCCATAAAGACTGCATTGTTTCTTTTCAGATAATGGCATAAAAGTCCAAAACAATAGATGTTATTTAGTTTGATAATCTTTATTTACTCACTAACTTTTTAAAAAACCTTTGATTGTGAATGAAGCCACCTCAGGGAATTATTATAATAAATCATCTACTTCTGCTCTTTCCGTGCAGTGTAGAAGGTCACTTCCAGGCTTGGTCTAATAAATTGTGATAAAATTCAGCTTCATAAAAAATGTGGCTTCCACTGCAGGTAAAAAAAAAAAAAAAAGAAAGAAAGAATGAAAAAAAACTACCAGCTCAGCAATTTGTGATGCACATAATTAAATGTTGCATATACACACATAAGCTTAAGAAAACTCCCAGCTCATTAGCAATTAATCTATTTAGACAGAGTTTTCAAGTAGTCATGCAGAAGAGGCAGGATTATTATGTGGTTAATTCTATGAATTTACTTTACCTTGGTATTGCCAACTCTAATCTCTTCTATTTAAAAAAAAAAAAAAAAAGAAAAGAAAAGTTAAGTGGCTGCTTCACCTTTACTAGTTTTTTTTTTATTTGTGGGTATTTTTGTGCTTTTGCTTGATAGATGACATTAGAAGGGAGACAGAAAACAAGGGCAGAGAGAGGGGGGAAAGACATAAAACGAAGGTCACCCGGACCTGGAATCAAAGCAGGGATGTTGCACTTCATGGTGGGTGCCCATAATAACCACATGACTACAGACAACCGCAGTCTGTTTTAACTGCAATCTCCTGTGGTTATATGTGGTTATGTCTTCTAATGTGGTCGATTGTAGTTATAAATGAAATCTCATGTCTGACTTTATGCAAACTGTTTATCTGTAATGCTTGTCGAAACTCCAAGATTGGATTTATATATTTTTTTATAGATCTGTGTGTGTAGGATACAGTGTGATCTTTCAGTATTTTTGGATGTATTGTGTCTGTTGAGCAGGAATTATAGGCTTGTCCTAATTTATCCAGGCTCATCATTGTGGGTAAAGGGCCGCCTGCCTGTCTGTCTGCCCGGCTGAATGAGCAGACAAGGGGTACAGGGCATCACGGCCCCACGACGCTTGATGGTGACCAAATAAGGGCTGTCTAACACATGTATACAGGGAATAGACAGGGGCACTAAGCTGGCACGGCCCGGCCTCTCACATTCTTTGGCCTCTCTCAAAAGGCTTCTGTCCCTCATCGCACTTCCACTATGTTAGTGAACAAAGCTTATGGTTACCCGTGTAGTTAACATAAACATTTGTGGGTTTAATCTGTAAAGTGTTCATGTGCATAGCTGGTTCTGGTCAAGTGAGTTTTTACTTACTTTTATTATATTTGTTACATTAGCCATGTTGCCTTTTATCCACAAATACAGTCGCGGAAAGAATAATTAGACCACCCCTTCTTTTTTCTACTTGCAGAAGAAAGTGATGCATATGAATATTATAATTAACTCTTTATATTTCACTCACTGTTAACAGATTGTGTGGAAAAAAATATTAGACCACCCTTGTTTTCTTCAATTTTCTGTTCATTTTAATGCCTGGTACAACTAAAGGTACATTTGTTTGGACAAATATAATGATAACAACAAAAATAGCTCATAAGAGTTTAATTTCAGAGCTGATATCTATCCATTTTCCATGGTTTTCTTGATTATAACCAAAATCACTTCAGTTCTTACATCAATATCTATGGCATTGTACTGATAAAAACAGTGCTTTTAGACATTCCATGTTTTCTTTTCTGTCTGTTTTAGTCACATGACACACACAGGAGTTAGCACTTGATTGCATAACCATTGTTTTTGATGAGTTTTGATGGTCAAATAATTTTTCCGTGACTGTATTTTAAGAAATATGTCCTTTAGCAAGCATTTGAAGGTTCAATATGTAAGATTTTCACATGCTTAGATGCTATCTTTGTGTTTATTTGTGTGTTTTAGTGTATAGTGTGCCTCATTAGACCTTATTTCAGGAAAAAAATGTATTGCAGTGAATAACAAATCATTTTTTGAATCTGTTTAGATTATTCCACCATTTTCACATATGTTTGTCAGTGTAAAAGATAATTTTACAAGTTAAGAAGTTACAGAGTTGACGTCTTCATAAGTGTCTCCATTAACCCTTCAGAGCTGTTTTAGACATCTGCAGCTTCAACATGACCACATTCACCCCTCTTAAAACTTTTTCACCAATCTCAAAGGATGAAATTACACAAAGGCAATGGCTGTTTTGGTGTTATGTGTAATGAGCAACAAAAGATGCAGTCCATTGAGCTGTTAAACACAAAACTAGATGTTACTTTGCTACCTTTACTACAAACCGTGACTGTCTTGGCTCATAAAATAATCTATTAAAATAACAAAAATGACAAAGGTAAATGGTGCCACAATTCTAACTGAATCAAAACATTTATCTCTCACCGTTAACTGCCATTCATATTTTGTCTGAAGTTACATCTCATGGGGCATTTCTCTATTTTGTGTTGCATGCTGTTTGTTGTTTACCTAATTTCTAAGCTAATGTAAACAGTGCTGCTGATGTGAAGGAGCAGAAATGAACTTTGAACCCCTAGGAAATTTAGGCGCAAGAATTAGGATTTTTGTCCTCATTCCTCAACATAAAAACTCAGTGTGCAGGTTTATATCGCTGGTGTAGACGACCAAAATGAACAAACCACTTCATTACAAACTGTATGAAAGCACGCAAGCATGTCCAAATCTTATTAAACCATTTATTCAGTGAATTGATTGAATTAACTAATTGCACATCTGCCATCTGTTTGCAATATTTCATTAAAAAAAAGGTTGTGATCCTGCTATATAGGCCTACTGCATATGCCCCGATTGCATCCGCTGTATGTATGTTGCTGCACTAGATTCTACAGCAGAGCACAGACTCAATGGTTAGAGATACAGATATTGCTCACTAAAGTCTGTCTCAGTGCTCTGAGTGCTGGTTAAAGATTAACTCTGGTGTTTTCCTTGGGGCCTCTTTGAAGTGGACTTACTCCAACCCCTGCTTATCTTAATTAGAAAGAAATCTGGAGGAGTGAAGTGGTCTGCTGGAAAATAGCACCTCCACTCCCCAGCTCCCCAAAGGCCACACTGCCGCTTTACTAGAACTTTAAGACCTACTAAACTCAATATTTGCTCATGTCATGGAAAGATGTCTTTGGTAAAAACTGTGAACATAAATGATTTCTCAGAGGTTTGAAAACTGCTTTGGGACATATTCTGCTCAGGCCTTGCTGGATATGAAAAATGAATAATTGATAGACCCACTTTACAGCGAACACTCTTGAAGGCAAACAGGTGTTTAATGTGATTCCTTTTGAAAGGGAAAAGCTGCCTCTTTGAGGCTTAGGTTGATGTCTACGCTGTTACTTCATTTTAATGTAAATAATTATGCAAAACACACATCACTATTTGATGTTTTAATTGAAATGTATGAGGTACTTGGGACAAATCCTGTCGATAAACGGTCTGAGAATGTTCCTGTCTGTTTGATTATAATAAGATGATGCATATAATTTAGTTTCTTCGTTTTATGGAATTATGCTGCCGAAGAGCAAATGCATTAGCCGTGTTATAACTTTACCCATGTCGGCGCCACTGTGAGTTCAGATTAATAGCCAAGGCCTATTTTGTTTCCATTACCTCATGGAGGATGGGCTTCTTCACAATTCAGAGATCACACATGAAGTGTTTACCGCTGGCATACGTGCCATGCTGTTGGCTCTAATCCAAATTGAGTAGGGAGGTCCTGTCATACATAGGTCTGTCTCCAAAAGACTGATGGGAACACACATGAAGCTAAAACCTCCACTGTGGCACACCTTAAAGTTGGCAAAGAAAGTCTGTGTTGCCTCTTGATACAATAAAATAGTGAGCCATACTTATATTTGTGTTGTTTTTTTGTTTTGTTTTTTGCCTAAAAAGCTATCTGTTGCAAACATTAATTTAGTTCTTAAATTGAAGATGGATTGTTGTTGTCGTTGTTGGATCAATATCTATTCCAAATAGTGTGAATAAACCCTAATTAGATGTGATTGTATCATTTCAAAGCAACTTTTTAGCCATGCTTTTCTCTCAAAGAAAAAAAGGCCTACTCTCAGTGTAATAAATGTTACCATGATCCTTCAAATAACCCTGCACACATGATTCACAGTATATATTATCCGTACTGTAGTAGAAGCTGTATATTTTGAATAATAGAGGAAGTGATCAGTGAGTTGAAGGCTAAATATAAATGATGTACCAACAAAATAGACTCGTCTTATGAAAAAGACATTTCTAATAGATCTTCAAGATTCACAAACTACTAAAGTTTCACTTGAAAGTTAATATTAAGACTAGTTCTACTCACCTAACATCAATTTTGAAGGAAGCAGTGTTCTGAGGTCTAATAAGGTCAGAGACTCACCAGTGTTGATGTATTTCAGTGAAGCGGTGCCTCTGGAGACTAACAACAATGCCTATTTCCAGAATAGAAAAGCATCTCTGTTCATGAGTATTTTATTAAATGTATACAACTAAATGATTCAAACATTTTGTTAATTTTGCAAGAGAGTGAAAATAGAGCAGTTTCTTGTATCATTTCTGCTCAGGCTTCACAGTCACGGCAGCCTTTTGTCCCAATTACAGCTCAGTGTTGATATCACTAAGTCTGTCTGAAGTTCAGTCTGAACTGGATCTATAAGCTCAAGGAACATCAGCATCTATCCCCTGTATTCTTCTTCCAGCATTTTTAATAAAGCCAATAAGTAACCGGAACTGCAAAAAAGGGGTCTCCACACCATATTCTTCATCCTAAAACCCCACTTAAAATCCCCTAATTGATAGAAAATATCAAAGTAGCCCCATGTGTTTATTGTGGATTAATGCACTCCACACACAGGGTTTGTCCTATTTATCGCTTCGTTTTTGTCAGGAGCAGTAGAAGCCATTTTACTCCGTGTGTAGAAATGTGTTGACCAATGGAAAAAGCTGTGAACAGGTGCAGAGAATTTTTCATGCGTACACACACTCAGTCATGGAAACCTGTAAATGCATGCGCCCTCACACATAATAAAACACCCCAGGTTGAAAGTGCGTCGTTCTCCGCGTGCCCATCGAGGGAGGAAATGGACACAGTGGAGCGCTTGGGTGGACGTGACAGATTTACTGACCGTAACAACCTGGGTGGGTGGGGTGGGGGTGGGATGGGATGGGATAGGGGGGGGACTCCCACTGCCACATGCTTTACACAGCAACACTCTGAAACCTTTGAACAATGTCCCTGCTCTCTCCTGGCAGTTTCACTTTTATTCCAGCACTGTCAGAACTGCCAGATGTTTAGTAAGTCATTCTCGTTGTGTTTTGCTTTGTGGTGCATACATAATGATTCTAAGGAAACAGTGGCATTTTACTTAGAAAATACAGCACAAAGGACAGGTGTAGTTTTGTTTTTGTACGAGTCAATGTGTGTACATCTTTGACCTTTTTTTTTTTGTTTTTCTTGGTGTGTATCAGCATGTGTTTGACGTCCCATACTAACTCTGCTTTGAGTCTTTATGGTCAAATAGTGGTGATGATGCCCTCCGGGGCGGCTGCTGTAGCTTGTGAATCACACTTCAAAAGAAGACGGAAAAAAAAGAACTAGTTCAGACAGGAAATAGACACCTTTTATCTTAATTAGAAATGAAGCAATTAGACAGCACAGACTGTCTTCCTTTTTTCAGACAGGCTGTGCGCTCCCTTAACCCCCCGCTGTGAGTGGGTCTCAAAGTCGAGACCTAAAGCTATCCAAGAAGTCATTAATAAGGGGTGCTGAAAATTGCCGTGCCACCAGAGAAGCAAATAGTTTATGGCAATGTTTAAATCATCAGTGAATTAATAATTTTTTTTTCTTGTTCGATACGGAATTATGTGCAGCATCTTTCAGGTTAATGTAATGTTTTTAATGGAATTTGTTTGCAGGAGGCAACAAACTGAAGAACCAGCAGTTCCGTCTGAACTGGGCGTGGATCTCTTTAGAGAAGGAATACTATGTGGTGGATGAAGAGGTGAAGTTCTTGGAGGTGGTGCTGAAACGTCGGGGCTACCTCGGGGAGACCTCCTTCATAAGTAAGCAGACACATCCTACTATTGAATCACATCACTTGTAAAAAAAAAAAAAGAAATGCGATCTAAGGTGATAGAAAGTACATAAAATACCTAATAGACAATATTAAGAGTAGAATAATCAATAAAAATCCATGAATTCCATACCTTGGCTTTCAGTGGTGTTCTATTTAATTCCCCTTTTAACCCATTAAAACCCAAACATCCATCCCCACCCAAAAGCATCTACTGATCTAAACTGTTAAATAACTGTGGATCCATTAATTCTAGGGATGTACCGATACCACTTTTTTCCAGACCGAGTACGAATACGAGTACTTACATTTGAGTACTTGCCGATACTGAGTACCGATACGAGTACTTAATAATCCCATTCCAGTTCTTAGTTCCTTTTGTAAATGTGCTTTATTATCGTTTTCATTAGTCTGACTGGAAAAAAACAGTGCTGCTACTGACATAGCGTTGGAATGAGCGTTTCTCAATTAATCCACCAGGGGGCGCTGCTCTGAATTAACCATACTGGACAAATACCATGAAGAAGAGTAAAGTTTTTTTGAGAAGAAGAAGAAGAAAGTCAGCAATAACAAACATGGGGACGACAGAGGCAACACTAATGTGATACGAATATTGCAGCATTTTCGCTAGTAAGGTTTAAAAGCTTAGCTTCAGCAGGTAGAGAAAAGATAAATGAGTGATAAGTTTTGTTTTCACTTCTGCTGGCGGCAGTCTGCACCGCTCCGTACTCCAGCTGGTATTCTCCATCTGGGTACACATCGGCCAGCACCTGGAAAACGGATGGAATGTATGCAGAGGACAAACAGAATGCTACGTCCGTATCTGTCTGTGTCTTTAACGTTACTTGCAGTCAGCGTTACTTTTATCACCGTCATTTATTTCGTTAAATCTCCACACACTTCACACTCCCCACACATTATTTCACTGCCGCGTACCTGCTGCACTGAACTGTAAATGTCACACGGCCGTAAGTGGTATCGGTGCATTTGTATCAGACATCTTTTATGAGTAAGAATATGAGTACACACACTGAGTATCGGAGCCGATGCCCAATACTTGTATCGGTATCGGAGCATCCCTAATTAATTCTATCAATACATGTAAATAACCTGTGTAAAATGCAGTTTGTCATTTTTTCATGGTCATCAGATATGACCCATTTGGACGTTCAGTTACCATGGAAACATTGTCATCTTCTACAACATTGATTCACCAGTAAAACCCAAGGAGTTGGATCAATGACAGCGGATGGACACAAGGTTTATGTTCAGTTAATGATAGATTTGATTGAAAAACCCACTTTTCCTGCAGTTTTCTCTGTTTTTGATACAATAACCCTCAACTTTAATCTGAGCTTTAATGAACAGCTTCATGATCAGTAAATTGAATACGGAAAAAAACTTGATTTATACTGATAAAATACAAAATACAGAGGATAGCATTATAAATAAAAGGTGATGAATCATTTAAGAAAGGTTAGATATAGAGAAAATTTCATTTGGAAACTGACATAAAAGTAGCGCTGGGTCTTTATGGGTTAATCAATACTATACCATCAATATCATACAAAAAACACAATATAATAGGGTGTTACATCACAGTTATTTCATGTAATGAGATTTATTCAACTCAGCAGGTCTCCTTTCGCTACAGCCACAGTAATAAAATGACAAAAACATCAAAATGTTCATAAAACACACTATACTCACCAAAACTACAGCTTATTTTTTTTTAGTATGTCTGCAACCAAATCCATTTCTGCTCCTCTGTTGGCCATTGTGTGTTGGGAAAACAGCTGTTCAAGCTAAAGTCATATATTTTAGCTCATGCAAGTTGCTACTGATGTAGTTCACTAGATGACTAGTCTGCTCTTTGACCGTCCAATGAAATGACGTGAAAACGTCGATGTTATTGTACACATGCAGGGGTGATGAAATCTGATTGATAAAAACAACTGGTTCATTACCATTTATTTTAAGCTACAGGGGCCTGCAGTGCAACACATGATGGCTGAAAGATAATTGAACAAATGCTCTAACATACACAACTAACATACATATAGTCATCGCTCGATGACTAGTCTGCTCTTTGACCGTCCAATGAAATGACGTGAAAATGCCGACATTATTGTACACCGGCAGGGGTGATGAAATCTGATTGATAAAAACAACTGGTTCATTACCATTTATTTTAAGCTACAGTGGCCTGCAGTGCAACACATGATGGCTGAAAGATAATTGAACAAATACTCTAACATACACAACTAACATACATATAGTCATCGCTCGATGACTAGTCTGCTCTTTGACCATCCAATGAAATGACATGAAAATGCCGACATTATTGTACACCGGCAGGGGTGATGAAATCTGATTGATTAAAACAACTTTTCATTACCATTTATTTTAAGCTAGAGGGGCCTGCAGTGCAACACATGA
Organism: Sphaeramia orbicularis; assembly: GCF_902148855.1. NCBI lineage: Eukaryota > Metazoa > Chordata > Actinopteri > Kurtiformes > Apogonidae > Sphaeramia > Sphaeramia orbicularis. The sequence continues at coordinate 35,281,230 of NC_043969.1, forward strand.
TGGCTGAAAGATGATGGAACAAATGCTCTAACATACACATACTCTGTTGGAAGCAGTGACCAAGAGAAAAGCTACAAAATAAAGTGTGTAGACTCTTGGGAATAATTTATTACATCTTCATGGAACAAATATAAAAATGTAGGGTGTAAATGTAGGTCAGTGATTCTGATTCTTTAGGCCAGCAGAGATAGTGTTGTTGGCCCAGACAGACTACCACTGTTAAAAATATGATAATTTTCCCACCCCCCAAAGGGGAGGCAAGGGGTATTGTTTTTGGTTCAGTTTGTTTGTTTGTTTGTGTGTTTCTTTGTTTGTTTGTTAACAGTCTAGCAGCAAAACTACTGGTTGAATTCATACCAAATTTGGTTTGTAGACTTCCAGTGACCCAGAATAGATGTCGTTACATTTTGGGAGCAGTAGGTCAAACTTCAAATTTTTTATGAATTTTTTAAAATCTTTTTTTCCCCATTTACTTATAATGGATGAAATTTCAAATGTCTGTAGCAGCAAAACTATTGGTTGAATTCATACCAAATTGGGTTTGTAGATTTCCGGTGGACCATAATAGATCTCATTCCATTTTGAGAACAATAGATTAAAGTTTCAATTTTTTTATGAATTTTTTAAGTCTTTTTTTTTTTCTCCCCCATTTACTTATGTTGGGTGAAATTTCAGATGTCTGTAGCAGCCAGACTATTGGTTGAATTCATGCCAAATTTGGTTTATAAATTGCCAGTGACCCAGAAAAAATGTGGTTACATTTTGGGAAAAGTAGGTCAAAGTTCAAATTTCTTATGATTTTTTATTTTTTTTAATCTTTTTTTTTTCTCCCATTTACTTACAATGGGCGAAATGCCATATGTCTATAAAAACATCAATTTTGTGTCAATTTACTTCAGACTTGGCACATATATAGAGGCAGTTGATATGCTGACATCAGCACATGCATAGACATGATGACATCAGCTGGATTGATGCCGAAATAAGATAGAATACATGCGAGTGGCAGAATATAATACAGTATGTGTAATAAGATAATTAAAATACACTAAAGGTAACATATGCAGCAGATCAGGAGAGGAAATGTACATTTAACTTAATCAACTTAATCCACTTAATGACCAAAATTGAATTAAGTTAATGTGTCTGATTCTTTTATCCTGATTAATTAACACCTAAACAAAGAGCCCATTAAAACCACTAAAAATGATTACTTAGTGTCTCCTCAAGCCATTTTTCTTGTCCTTTCCACTTGTCACACACCTACTCCACACAAATCAAAGACACAACCAACATGCACGTTGGTAACTTCTAAGGAACAGCACTAATCTGGGCCACACACTCTTTGGGTTCATGCAGATCACGACCTCTGACCCCTTTCTACAGGCGAGTATTTACGTTCCGATCCCACAATAGTCCAAGACAATTCCCCAGCCACTCCACATGCACATGAGAAAGGTCACTGGAAGTTAGCGGACCTGAAAAAGTGCCATTCCAAATGTTAGTCGAGGCAATTTAACGGCCGGAAACTAAACATACAATAACTATAATCACTGTTAAAAAAAAAAAAAAACGACCTCCTGTAAGTGTTTATGACTGGGAAGAATTCTAATAACTGGCAGAGTAGGACATTTTTAACGCTGCCATTTTTTCTGTCTATAAAACATAGGCTTTAAAAATGGCCTCATGTTAAAGGTCAAATCCTGCAGCATCATTAACTATCTCCTTTGCATCTTTGTGTGCCTCGGGACCTCTGACTAATGAAACATCTCTGGGGTGATATGCAAATGTCGGTGACCTTTAAGGTGTCTCATACAGTGCAGTCTATCTACTCCAAGTCAGAGAATGAGTCATTCTCTGACACATTCACTAGTATAAACCCCTGGACACATCACTGTGTACAGTTGGCACATATACCTTTGAATATTCAGCTTATAAGATGCAAGAAAATGATCAATAAATTAAAATGCCTGAGAATGATGATCTCTAATGTACAACAGCATGTTAGGGCCACATAAGAAAATAAAAACGCTTGTCACTATGAGAATAAAGTTGTAATATTTCAAGAATGAAAGTCGTAATATGATGACAATAAAGTCGGAGTTTAAAAACAACTCAGCCCTCCCTCTATGCATATGTGTACAAGGAAGGAATGGATGAAGATGTGAATATGAAGTTTGTGATTGTTAGTTAAATAAAAGATAAAGTTGTCCTCCGAAGGTGGGTGGGGGGGTGGGGGTGGGGGGCAAAAAAAAAACCCTCATTATTTAACACAAAATAATGTCTTAGTTTTATGAGATTAAAGTCATAATATTTCGAGAATAAAGTCATAATATAATGACAATAAAGTTGTGGTTTAAAAAAAAAACTGATTTGAAAAAAAAAGTCGTACTTTTATGAGATTAAAGGCGTAATATTACGAGAATAGGAACAGGTGGGAAAATATAATTTACGAGAATAAAGTTGTACCCACTCGTCACAACATTTTGTGAGGTTCTGCTTTCATTCGGGGTTCATTCGGTCCAACAGAAGTGAAAGTTGCTGCTTGTAACCGGAAACTCAAATTTATTTTCAAAATATTACGACTTTAATCTTAGAAAAGTACAACATTATTTTCATTAAACAGTGACTTTTTTGAAAACTATGTCTTCTTTCTCAATATAATATGGCTTTATTCTCGAAATAGTTGACATAGTTTTCGTTAAATAATTACTTTTTTTTGAAAACTACGACTTTATTCTCATAATATTCTGACTTTATTCTCGTAATGACAAGCGGTTTATTTTCGTATGTGGCCCTAATACACCGTCGTACTAATGCATCTTGTATAAGACAAATAATTAAATGAGTGTACCTTGTTTCAGCGTTCTGGTGCATTGCTAATCTTTTATTAATGTTTGCGTTATAAATGGAAGATGTATTTTGAACTGTGGATGCACTGTGTTCAGTCCCCAGAGAATACGCATTTATTTTTATGTAATGTCCAAAATGACTTTGATGTGCTTTTAAGTGTAAACCATTGTTTTTCACTATGCAGTTAACTTGTGATTGGAGCAACATGAAGGCTAATAATGAGATAGAGGATGGTTTTACTCTCTGACCTGATGATGGAATGCACACAAAGCACAGTGTAATTCTAAATGTTTCTAAGAGAGTGCCATTCTGTTCAAATAAATTACCCTTGAAGTACCATAGTGATGCTTTTCTTTCCAAATGCATGTTATTCGTCACTCACTACAGAAAATAAGCGTTTATATCCTCAAGCAAAAAATTTTTAATTGGACGCCGCTCTGTTATTTTTGTCACCCTTATCAGACAACCAAACCATTTGCAGAACTGACTGGAAATTATTACATAAATATTGTCTGTTTTTAATGTGCCTGTCAATCCTTCTGCTCTGTTTCTACATATAAAACCCCAGAAAGGACAGCTTTATGATAGACTAAGCATAAACTGGTGTAGCTGGAAACATGTTACCTAAGAGAGAATTATTTTTGGTACATAATTTCATTATTTCGGTACGTAACTGTGCTGTACTGCGCAAACAGACTACAGTGTCTTGCCTCAATACACTGGTAAAAAGGATCTAAATTTATTACTTTCTCTGAGGCAGAATTTGACAGAGCAGCATACAACGAAAGCACCAAATAGCCTAAAAACTAAATCCACCCATCTGCCTGAGTCCTACAATGGAACAATCATTGATCCTAGGCCAGTGCCTCCTCATGAAAACAGGGGATATCAGTTCCTTCCCAGCCCTGCCTGAGAGAACACTGATCAGAAGAGGCCACCAGTGGGCTGCTGCTTCACTGGTCACTGTGCACAGTGCAGGTGGTGGTTTGGAGGCTACAGCGAGCCCACCTGCCGCGAAGCCTCCATGTGTACGCTGTGATCAGGCCCATCCAATTCAGGCATTGTACAGGAGATAAAGTTAGCAGCAAATCATACTTTCTCCTCACCCAGTTATTCTTTGAAGACTGCTGATTTTTCAAGCTGTATTGAGCCTGACCATTTTATCTCAGCACATATGTGCAGGGGCTATTTCCCTCTGTCTCTACTTGCATATCAAAGCCTGCTTTTTTATTTTCATCAAAGAACAAAATGGTAATTTTCTCAAAAAACCCAAACTCATGCATTTCTCGATCTGCAGACTATTGAAGATCTTGAACGCACTCCTGATGGTACATTCCACTTTTTCTTTTCCTTTCTTTTTTTCTCCTCTCTCTGTTATGAACAAACAGCATTTTTGAAAAGTCTCTGTTACTGCACTATGTCATTTATCCAGTAATTTCTTATTTTCTGCATTTCTGACCGCCTGCAAACTTTAATTCAGGTTGTGCGCACTTGCTCTTCCTATTTACTGCCAGACCCCTGCTGCTTGTTGTGCTACCAGTTAGCAAAAACAGCGAAGAGGCCGGGTGACATTTCACCATCTTCATTGCTCCTGCTCTACAGGAATCCTGCCAGTGTCACAGCTATAGTGGCTCTAGACCTCATCAAACAGTTCACATGTTGAAGGTCAGACAATGCAAGTCAGCCTCCAGCCACTGCAATTGAGGCCACAATGACATGGGAGATAATTGGCTTTTTTCCCCATTAAATCCCTCTACAAAGGCACTTGGAGTGGGAAACTACACAAAGAAGCCTGACAGCTATTTAGGGGTTAAACCAACTGGGGTGTTTATTTGAGTGATAAAAATAGTTTAGCTGTCATTTTTATTGGTGTGGCTACTTACAAATCATCCACTCCTTCATAAATTATGATTCACAGAATGCAGATGGACTCAAAACACTGCAAAAATCCAAATTTTACCAAGTGTATTTTTCTCATTTCTTTTTTTTTTTTTTAAATAATCTATTTTTTAATATTTAAAATTTTACATTTACACAAACATTTTACCTAGACATAAGGAACCAGACAGACACAATACAAAAAAAATACACAACAAACCTATAAACCCACTAAACACAAAAAAAGAGAAAAAAACACAACAAAAAAAAAAACAACAGCAAGATAAATAATAGTATTATTTTTCTCATTTCTAGTCAATATATCTCATTACCTCTGTTGAAAGACATTCTGCAACACTTACATTTGAAAAAAATTGAAAATCAAATAAATTGTCACTAAAAGATAATGTAAAGTTATTTTATTCAATTTGGCAGCCCTTTATAGATTACTTTAATATTAATTAACTAGACAGACCCCCCCTCCCCTCCTTTTTTTTTTTTTTTTTTTTTTTTTTTATATGTGTGTATGTATACTAAAATTACTATCTGTCCTAGTAGGATTTGTAATCCTACTAGGACAGATAGGAATTTTAGTTTGTCCTAGGACAAACTACAATTACTATCTGTCCTAGTAGGATCAGGAATCCTACTGGATTTCAATCTCTACTGTGACATATATATATATATATATATATATATATATATATATATATATATATATATATATATATATATATATATATATATATATACTTATGTTTATGTTTATGTTTACACATTTGGCAGACGCTTTTTTCCAAAGCGACTTACAGGGGAAAACCAATTAAATCACTCAATCAATCAAATTTTATTTATATAGCGCCAGATCACAAAAAAGTTATCTCTTGACATTTTATATATAGAGTTGGTCAAAACCAGACTCTAAGTCAATTTACAGAAACCCAACAGAATCCTCCAGGAGCAAACACTTGTGACTGGTGACAGTGACGAGGAAAAACTTCCCTTTAACAGGCAGAAACCTCGAGCAGACCCAGACTCCTGGAGGATGGCCGTCTGCCTTGACCAGTTGGGGTTAAAGAGAGAGAGTAGAGAAGGGGAAAAAGAGAGAGCGATAGAGATAGAGACTGGGGGAGAGGGGGAGAAGGTGGGAGTAGGCGGAGACACATATACTTAATTCAAGATTTCTTTGCTTAATGCAAGCAAAAAAAATCTGCCAATGGAACATGTGAAAATTATCTTTGTAAGATTTCTTGAAATAAGATTTTCAAGATCTATTGTCTAAAAATAAGTTCTTATATCTCACTTACAAATTACTCTTTTGGTGATTATGTCTTATTTAAGTGTGATGAGATATTTTGACTAGAAGTGAGAAAAATACTCTTGGTAAGATTTTGAGTTTTGCAGTGAATGTACTTGTTTATTCAGATGTATTAAAAATGGGAAGTATCAAGGTGACACATTAACCCAATTTTCTGTCTTTCCTTAGGTATTGGCACCAAGGATGGGAGTGCTCAAAAGGACAAAGACTTCCGCGGGAAATCACAGAAACAGGTGCAGTTTAATCCAGGCCAAACCACAGCCACCTGGAAGGTCCGCATCCTGTCAGACAGCGAGTACGAGGTGTCGGAAACCTTCCAAATTGTACTGTCTGAACCTGTTATGGCGGTTCTTGAATTCCCAGAAGTGGCCACTGTGGAAATCCTGGACCCCGATGATGGTCAGTGATGATTTTACTTATTAAATCTCGTAACTCCAATGCAATTTAGACATTTATCACAGATTTAATTTCAGTGTCTTTTTAGTTGTTTTACTACTACACCTTGTTGCCTGAAATAAAGCTTACGCACACTTGTTAAATATGTTAAATAAGATGAAATGCATTATGCCGTTGCATCCTCCTTACCTAGATGGCCTACTTGATTGTCAGCAGCATATCGTAGCACATGCCCATTTTCTATCAGTGAAGAAAAATCACAAATGCAAAGTAGACAAAATGGTAGCCAAAAAAAAAAAAAGGCGACTAGATTTAACAAGTCATTGTAGCAGAATATAGGAGAATACTCCTTTGCAGAGAAGTTGGCATAGTGTATTTTAGGTTCAAGAGTCCTTCAGTCTGTATCTCTGTAGGGCATCAAAATATACATAGTATTTAAAACATTTTCCCTCAATATTTTCCTTCCAGAAGTTTTGATAAAGGTCGATTGGACATGGAGATAACCACATTGACCTATCCTGCTCCTGAAATTATCATAATATAAATATGGGAGAAAAGCTACCGGAACAAAGCAGATGAGCACTAGTTGAGAAAACAGTCCGCTTGTAGAAATGTTGAGATTGGGGACAGGAATATAAATATGGATTAGGCTTCTTTTTGTCCGCTGAGGGCTTCATTGGGTTAAGGGTAAAATATGCTGTCAATAGTTTAACCTAATTAACATGTCTAGAACTTTGTTGTACAAAACATTAGTCCCTGATGGGAAATCAGCAGAACTGGCAGATAGCTTTCCACTCTCTGCAAGATATTAAATCCAGTTTTGTTTTGTTTTTTTCTCGCGTTTCCTTTAACAAATGTGTGTACAGTCATATACCTATTATCATATCACGACACAGTGTTTATGGTTTCACAAGGTCAACGCATTCTGAAGACTTTTAAAAATGTATTTCTTCGTCTCTGTAGGCAGAGGAAGATAATGGTCTAGCGTTGGTCGCCATGAAACTGTGAAAATATACTTTTTTTAAGTGCCTCAGGATGGAAAAACCAGGGTATTAGAAACAAGTGATCTGCAGAGAGGCTACATTATCCAATAGCCAATTGTTTGGATGGTCCTCAACATGGGAAAGGAAAGGTCAAGTCCTGTTGACCTCCTGGCACCTTGTTAATGTGGGCGACCACGATTCACACAGAGATGAACACAAAGCTTTGTGGCTTTCATGGCTCAAGCATTTCAAGCTTATTGTCTTATGGAATGTCAAACAAAGTGTATGGAAGAAGGGAGACAAAGAGATGAGAGCTGATAGTAAAACTGGTGTGTAAAATGTTTTCTAGTTGCAAACAGAATTAATACAGCGGTTTATTCTAAACACACTACGCAGGCAATTAACAGCCACCTTCTTAAATGAAACTAAGTATGTGTGATGCAGATCTGGACAATTTATCATCTCTAAAGCACGGACTTCCAAACTTTTTCAGCTTGAGACCCAAAGGAATTTGCATAACATTCACGTATCTTAGTGACTCTTCCGCTGTCAAAACAGTGTCAAATAAATGCACTTCATTGCTTCCTAATCCATATTAGAGTCAGTCACAGCCAGGGAGATAATACCAGTGACTTTTTCCAGCACTGACAAAAGGTGTTAGTAAAGCAGCAACACACAGTTGCAAACTAATAGACAAATGAAACAGACAATTCAGATACGAACAGACAAACACGCACATGACTGAGTTATATTGCTGCTGTCAAAACTACTTGTCTTTTTCTGTTCATTTCACACCCCTAGTGTAGAATAGCCTAAAAATAATCTATTTATGCACAGTATACTGAATGAAGAAGTGTGGTTTATTGGCAGTGAACACTCGTTTTGCCTTTTAGGCTTTGTAAATATAAATAACTTATAAAGCCTGAAATGTACAAAGAAATTACTCATAATGACAGACCAATAAAAAGTAGCGCCTTGAGATGAAGGAAGTGTAATGAGATAAAGACAATCAAATCTCAAGATCATTTTTGTAGCTAGACATTGGAAAAGTGTTGATTGTCTTTTGTTGAATTCATGGATTGCAGTACTCTCATCATTTATAGCTATTGAAAGGCTCACGTACACAATTAAACAGAAAACTCATTCTTCCATAAGATATGGAATTCATTTTTAAAATTTGTATAATCAAGACCTGATATCTCATCATCATAACTTATAAAGTGAGACCATACCCCTTTTCTTTTTTTTTGGTTAAATGATGTTTGATTATGTATCAGATATAAAAAAAAAATGGATGTTGAGAAGTATTCAAGTCAATATAACTTATATTGTCTGTCAGTTATTATATTATGTTATTTACTTTCACAGCTGTTTCAAAATTCAGAAGTGGTCTGGGGGGGGGGGGGGGGTCTGGAGATTTATGTTCAAGGGTGACCCACATAATATTATCATTTCATGTCAGAAAATATATGTAATTTGTGAAAACCTTAATATAGATAAGTGTTTAAAAAAATCTCAAGATAATTTAGAGAAGTGACTGAAATATGATATCGCTATTAGTTTAATCCGGCTGTTTTTATAGTGGTGAATGGAGGTTATCATGATTATGGAAAAAATGACAATAAGGCTGTTGCCGTATACTAAGTGTGCTTTAAATGGGCATGTCTGTCTAAGTTGATGCTGCTCCTCTGCATTTTATGTAGCTGTGGTGGTCTTTCTTGAGTTTTCATTTTAACATCATGCAGATGCCTGAGAGTGATGCAATCACAGAGGTCACACTTTGTAACCTCAGAAAGCCCACGATCGCACTCAACACACAAGCAGAAAAAAGCTCTTCTTAAACACACAGCCTGGCTAAAAAACCCCAAAACAAAGCACACATCCCCTCCTGGATTTAAATAAGTAAATATGTAATGGATTTCCACTGGATAATTAGTGCAGTGATTGAGTGCAGAAACACATTGATTAACCCTAACTGATGCAGTGAGTAACTTCTCATTTCTTAAACAACCATTGGTTTGAATAGAGCATAAAGACTGCACTGTGTTTCAATGGGAAAAGGTCACGTGATCCGATGAGTCCAAACTGACCCTGTTCCAGAGTGATGGACGCATCAGGCTGAGAAGAGAGGAATATGAAGGGATTACCCATGATTCCTAGTGCCTATAGTATAAGTCTGTGGGGGCAGTGTTATGCTCTGGGGTTGCTTCATATGATCAGGTCTAGGTTCAGTATTATCATGTGACATTGCATAAGCTCATTGAAATAAAGAGAGCTACAGGTGGTCCAATGAAATATCAGTTTGTGGGACTTTTTTTGGTCAAGCAGTGTTTGTTAGCCCTATCTAGGACACTCAGAAATATTCTGAAATTCAAAATTTCAACCTTAGTATGTTAGTGCAGGACATAAGACTTTATTTTGTGAAATTTTTCAAAGTTTTTATATTGTCATGTAGAAAATCAAGGTCAATTAATTTGTCATATTTGGTTCTTTGCCCATAAATTGCACAAAAAAAAAAAAAAAAAAAAAATCCAAAAAGTATAAATAAAAAAATACAAGAAATGCACAAGTAATGTGAAATGAACATGCATTTTAGAACATTAGAACATCACTTTTAGAACATTAGACCAATATCAGTGCTGATCCAGACACCTGTCCACATCCACATTATCCCTTTGAACATCATTGCTTACATTAGTACCATTACTTCATGATACCTAACAAAGCAGGTACAATCACTGTTCATGCAGAGGAACAGACCCTAAAGACCACATTGGACCTGAGATTGTAGCCTCACTGTCCTCACTGTAACTCTTGCTGTCACTGTCTAGTAATGTGTGTGGAAATTACCAAAAATAGTCACTTGCCTGATAAAGGGTTGATAAGGAAAATAAATTCATATATCACAGGATTGTTACAAATCTTTTGCTATAATAAGAGGTTTTCAGCCCATTTTATATCCCAACCCTGTGTCTGGGAAAAGATCTCTGAAGGAGTCTTGATTTCACAAGCAATATTATTTGTACAGGAAGCACTTTGCATTTCTGTCTGTATCTCTTGCCAGAGCTGTCTTTCCCTTATGCTGTGCATCGGCACATACTAAAACACAGAATATTTGGAATGTGAATAAATGCTATATGGTGGGTTTTGATAAAAGATGACTGAAGCGCCATCACCAAAGCTGTAATGAGTGCTGTCATTGGGCTCCGTGTAAACCCCTCCGCCTGCACATCAGGGCTCTTTGATGCAAACTGTCACATATGATTTGATGTTCTGAGGCTTTTCTAGGTTCTTTATCTCTAATCATACGGTTCACTTCACTTCAGATTCAATTTCTCACCCGTTACGCCAGAAAAACAACTGTGCACAAGAAATTCCCATGCATTAAAAGTCAAATACGTTTAACCCAATATGTTCAGGTAATGAGCTGATGCGTCTTTGCTTTTCTTTACGTACAGAATCAACAGTGTTCATTCCCTCTGCTGTGTACAACATTGAGGAGGACATTGGTGAGCTGCTTATTCCTGTACGCAGGAGTGGAGATGTCAGTCAGGAGCTTATGGTTATCTGCTACACCCAGCAAGGTAATGCTAAAGTATGGGTTAAATAAAGTCAAAGGGGTATACTATGTTTGTTTTCAGGAATGCATGTGATGATTCCCATGACAATGAGCGAGATTTGAATATGTTTGTGTGAATTTGCTCTTCCGTCCTCTCCCACAGATGAACATTTATTACTCGTCTTCCTCTCTTTATTGAAATCCGATAATTCTGCTTAGTCTTTGAAATATTTTCCTGCTTGGACATCTTTGAAATATTTTTCTGCTTGCACATCAAAAGTAGGTGCAAGGTGACAGCAAATCAATTTATCAGACAAAAGAAACACATATGCTGATGTGCTTTACAACAATGAGCCGGTGATAGTAGTTCAGCTCCTCTATAATGTAAGCTTCTCAAATAGAATCAGACATATGAAGAACATTACCAAGTACAGATGGATGTTGGGCTAAAATGTTTCTTTTTTATGCAGTCCAGAGTGAGAGTGTGTCCTCCCTATTTAAACAGCTTGTTTTTTTGGAGTTTTGATGTAGAAATCAAACAAAATTTGATAAAAAAAATTGGTCTAACCTTTTCAAGACTGCCATTATAACAGGCCATCTAGGTGTCTTCATGTTTTCTTTGCAAAAAAAGTGTCAGAAAATGTATTTTTTTGCCAATTATTTTGCACCTTTGTTTTCAGGAAGAGCTAAACTTTCAATATCTGGCTATTAATTATCATTATTATAAACAATAAATGCTTAAAACAGTGTGTTTTAGTAAAAAAGAAAGAATTGACTTGAAGTTTTTAGCATACTTATTATCAGAAACAACTGTAAATGTCCATAACGACAGTTGTTGAGATTGCAAAACTAAACATCCAACATGCTTTTTGGTTTTGAATATTCAATATCCATATTATGGCTTCTTATTTTTAACCTGTGTGGAAGTCTGTGAAACTGTTTTTTTCTACTTGTAATATTCTCACATTGCTGCTGTAAAGTTTTATATAGTGACGGATAGGACTGCAACTAACAATGATTTTAATAATTGATTAACTTGTAGATTATTTTAATAACTAATTGGTTCATCGGATAAGCAGTATAGGCTGCAGACAAGTCATTAATGATTACATCCCCGCAATAGCTTTAGGTATAGTTAGCAAGCACTAGCCCAATACGTAGACTAGTTATGGCTAGAGACTAGCAAGCTATAGTCTTCAACCAGCTCCGGTTATAGGCTATCAAACTAGTGTTGTATCTGTTAGTTCCAGTCAGTGATAGGTAACGTTAGTCTGGTGGCCTGATAAACGGAGATGGATGAAAACGTATTAATTATGACAATAGTGTCTAATAATTAGCTAGTGGGCTAAAGTAATCACGACACGTAGGCTATCTTAAACTGGGTTTACATTATGTTCCTGGTGGCCACAGCATCACCGCTTGCCTGAAACGTACTGCGCCGTGGGATTTTGGTACATTTTTTCTCCATATTCAAGTTTAGTTACATAAATGGCGATACTACCTTTTGGCCAAACGGGGCTGCTACACTGTTACACTACACAGCATCTAAGTATGCCTCAATACTAACGTGCTCAAGACCCAACAAATCAACTTCCAGATTCGTTGCCATCTCTTTTAAGAATCAATTTGTTGATTCGTTGTTGCAGCTCGGAATCTCAGCTTTCTGATGCCATTTGAATTTTGTGGATAGCACAAACGGTTCAGGAGTTACAGTAATTTGAATGCTGTGAAGTGCAAAATTTAGCACCAGCGAGATTGTAGTTGTTAAAGGGTTAAAATGTCTACCTATGGTTTGTTTTTGTAGTCTTTAAGTATGAACAAAGATGTGGGGAAAAACACATAGAGTATCAAGGTGTTTTGGATCATTTACAGCTCGGTCTGTAATCCTATTTTGTGCCATTCAGTTTCAGCCACAGGCACAGTCCCCACCACGGTGCTGTCCTACTCTGATTACATCTCCAGGCCTGAGGACCATCACAGCATCCTGCGCTTCGACAAGGGAGAAGTGGAGAAATCCTGTCGCATTGTGATCATTGATGACTCTCTGTACGAAGACGAGGAAAGCTTCAATGTCACCCTCAGCATGCCCATGGGGGGCCGTCTGGGCTCGGAGTTTCCCACAGCCAAAATCACAATCATCCCTGATATGGATGACGGTAAGATGACATTTCACAGATCACAATTGTGAAAAGAAACACAGTATAATGTCAAGGGCTTAAAAGGGCTGTATTTTAATCCCTTTGTGGTATTCAGTGCAGCGGTGAAAGACATTTTCAGATCGCTTACAAAAACTATCATTGCAGCGATGTAAAAACTACTCCACTACACTGAAAATCCTTTCATTTTAAACTTTTTTTAATTCAAATAAACTTCCAAATTCATTTAATTGACTCTCCGAATTTGATTTTACATTTTTAACAATCCAGCAGTCTAGTGACAGTAAAGGTATTCTATTCTATTCTATTCTATTCTATTCTATTCTATTCTATTCTATTCTATTCTATTTTATTCTATTCTATTCTATTCTATTCTATTCTATCCTAACAATTCAGTTGCTATAATGCTATTCTATTCTATTCTATTCTATTCTATCCTAACAATTCAGTTGCTATAATGCTATTCTATTCTGTTCTATTCTATTCTATTCTATTCTATTTCCACACAGTGATTTGGAAATTCATATACTCATATTTTATTCACAGTAGAACATAAATACAAAAGATATCAATTGTCGGTGTAAACTGAGAAAATGCACTGTTTTAACACAAATACGTTTGCAGTTTTTGGATTTTGTGCTCGTCATCTTAGAGTTCTGGTGAGATACGTGGGTGAACATTTACTGAAAGTAAAAAAAAACACTATGACAACTCATAGACACATAAGAGATAGACATTTTTAAGACATCAGAAGATAGAGGCTGGAAACCCCTGGTGTAAACTGACATGCATACAGTACAATTTCAATGTGTGTTCCATTGTCTGTCTAGTGAATGCCGACATAAATATAGCGTGAACGTATATTTTCTTCTGAAACGTAGTGATGTAGAGTATAAAGCAGCATAAAATGGAAATACTCGAAAGTAGAAAAATTGTACCGACACACACAGTGCATAAATAAATCTACATAGTTACTTTCCAACACTTGTTGTTTTGCTGGCTAGTTTGTATGTTGTTTTCACTTGTGATTTCTATCTGAAGAAAGGTCAGTGTCAGTTCGTTTTGTGGATAGAGATGCTTTTATGTGGCGTAGTTAGAGCTGTTAATGAATGCAGCACTTAATATAGATGCGATTATAAACTTAATGTATTATTCTTCTGGATGAATTGGCCTAGCGTTGCACATTTTCAGAGGTAAAAAGGTGGGAAGACACATAGCGAACCTGCTAGTGTGTATGTGAAAAGAGTGTTACATTTTTTTTTGTTTTTTTCCTGTGTGTTCGTGCTTGTCTGCCAGTGTCTCGGAGAGAAAGCATTTGAGTCTGCACACCCCCTTTACTGTAGGCGAAGCCTTTATCTCATATCTGCAGGCTTAGACTGGAGGGCTGATAGTCTCCCATATCTTCCTGACGCCTCTTTGTTTCCCCACACCTGACAACCATTCCTCAGTTCCCTATCGCTCTAACAATCTCCGGAAGCACTGCTGTGAAGTAAGACTCTGATTGCGAGCAGGCAGTCCCTTTTTCCTTGAATCAAAACTGATTTGAAGCTACATAATTGGGGTAATGATGCAACATTCAAGTCAGCATTCTGTTATCTAATTACTTGGTATAAGTAGTCGAAAATTATGACCATTGGGAGAAGACTAATTTTTGCTTGTAAGTGAAGTTCATAGAGGATCTCAACTGTTCTAATTGCTGAAACGGCTCTCTGTTCTAAAGCTTGCTCCATTTCACAGTGTTGAATAGTGAGATTGTCACAGACTTCATGTTGGATTCTTTTAAAATACTGTGCAAGAAAAAGTTACGCACAACTTTGCCTTGTGTATCTCAGGCATTGAAAGACATTGTCACCTGCAGCTGGAAAGCAGATACAGCATTCTGTCTTTGTATTGGTACTCTGTATTTTATTGTGTTTTTCTTAATAGCTACTGACAGCCCATTCTGAAACAAATGATGTACCGCTTTTGTGATACTTGACCTGCTTTTTGCACTTTTGCTGAAATAACTGCAAAAATAATGACAACCTTTTGTGCCATAATAACATGAATATATTCAGTGTTTCAGATCTCCTGGAATAGAATAATTTAAGATGTAAAATTGTTTTTGTTTTTTTTTTATTCTTGGCCAAAAAAAAAAAAAAAATTGCTAAAGACACGCATCATCTGTCTGTGAAGATGTGGTTAAGAGGTCTTGTGTTGGAGGCTTTTGCAGGCTGCGGAACTAATGATATTCTCCTTCTATTGCTGTGAGACCTGAAGTAGATTCACTTAAAGTGGATTTGTTTGACTTGCTAGGGGAAGGAAGAGGTTTACGTGGCTTGAATGTTTTCTCACTCCGGGAGCGTCCGGTGTAACCTGAGAATAAGCACAGAGGCTTTTGACCTCCGCTGCTGCTGGGTATTGACTCTAGACTGCTTCAACAACTGCTGAGACATGGATGATTTTAATAGGATGTACAATAGTCTTTTCACCTGCTTCACCCAGTATTTTGCTCCTACTCTTATTATGTATCCAGATAGGGTCACAATCTTAATGAATTACTCAGACTCTGTATGATAAAAAGCTGTGCGTGATTGTACAACCTTCAGAGTATTCACTTATTTCAGACAGTATTGATTTGCTCATCCACTAGTTATCACTGAACTGAAGTGGTGTAAAAAGTTTCAAAGGACTGTGCAGCTGAAATAGGAGTGTTTGGTAAAAAGAAAACGATTCAAACGATTCCTCTAATTGTGCTTATTTTGCTGTATTTTTTAAATTTATTTACTTCTAGACTGTGTTTTTGAGGGTCCTGCACTTTTCTGCCCATCACATACAGGATACTTGGTGGACAAAATGATACCCACACTCTTAATATTTACCCTTTAGCTTTGATTATGGCACAAATTCACTGTAACATTGTTTCCATAAGCTTATGCAATGTCACAACATGTGTTTCGCATCATGTTTTGGATGCGTAACATCGCTAAAATCACTGCCCCCACAGGCTTGTACTGTAGGCACAAGGCATGATGGGTAATGACTTCATCTGCCTCATGACCTTTTTCCATTGAAATACAGTCCGATATTTATGCTCTATTCAAAATAAGAAGCTACTAGAACTTACGGCAGCTTTTCAGCTGAAAGACACTGTATTAATTAACCCTTTGAGATCTTGAAATATTTTCATTGCGATTTCCAAATGAATTTTCCTCTATATCTAATATTTCCTACGGGATTTATAACCATTTATAATTTTAAAAGTTGCATTTTTTTTTCAGTGAAAATCATTTATGTTCATATTTTTAATTTACTGACCAGGTAGATGTTCACAAGAGCTCTAACTAAATTCAAAGGTTATAATGTCAAAACAGTGAATACTGAAGCAAAAGTGAACTTTTTCAACAAAATGTATCAGCAACTACATCCACTGACATTGTGGATTTTATCAGTGAATAATTCATTTTAGTCATTTCAATCAAGCTTTAAACTTTAACAATCAAACTTTGATGTTTCCTTGAAAACTGTAGACCTTATGAACTTCGTATCTGATGTAAAGCTGGCAGACTGCATTATACTTGAATGATTTAAATGTGTTAGTGGTTACTATATTTGGTGTATTATTTTAAGATATATTTTAATTAGGGCTGTCAAAATTAACGCATTGATGTGGATTAATCCATTATCATGATTAATCTGATTAAAATTTTAACGCAATTAACCCATCTGCAGCGCAAAATGACTCAGGTCTGCCAACGCATTTCAGGCAGTTTGTCCAAGTAGAGTTAGTGTCTTGCATGAACAAATGGGCAGTTGATCTGGTTTTGACCCATAAAGATGGAAGAGCCTAAACAGCACGTTGGCCCTCTGGATGGAAATATCAGTTCAAAAAACCAAGACAAAACAGTTGACCGACATCAAGTATTATACACACTCTGCAGGAAGGAGTTTTCTTTTCACCGAAGCACATCCATCTTAAAATACCACATTAACGTGAAGTATACGTTAGTCTGGGATGCTGATAGCACATTGGCTAACGTGTCACCCAGCGTGCAACAAACACATTAAATGCATATATATTCCCTTCTTTCTTGTGTCTGTTTGCTCATACAAAATGAAACTCGAGTAAAATAGATTAAAAATGATTGACATTTAACCATGATTAATCGAAATTAATCCACAGCAACCCTGTAGTTAAAAATTTTAATCATTTGACAGCACTAATTTTAAGATTAGTGGTTCAAAAGTTATTGAACATGTTGGATCAGTAGGTCTATGAGGGTTATTCACTGCATTTAACTGCTTTTAACTGTTCGCTTCGTTAAGTCCAGGTGGGAGCATATTTTTAGCCTTGTAATGTAAACCATAACACCCACAAATTCCAAGTAAAAGCATTTCATGACACTTAATTCACAAAGAGTGCTGACCAAAATTATTAGAACACTTACCATATTTAAGTGGTTTTATCATTTTTTAAAGTGGCTATTAATAAATAGCCATAAATGAATGAAATATCTACGAAGTCATTTTGTCTGCTCTATAAATCACAGAATAGAGCCACCATAAGAGATTTAGGTCATTTTCTGTACAAAAACAAGCTAGGCCTATTTCACTGTCAATGTCACACAATCATGTTTCTTCACAGAAGAATCCAAATTCCCTGTGTGATCATTGTCAGATATGATGATGATTCTCAGTAGTAGGACACAGTGGTGTGATTCAGTTGAATGTACAAGGTCTTTCCTGCTCATTAAGTAAATATTAAAGTTAAAAGTGGATAAAAACAGTGGGACTCTGTTGTGCTCATGCAAACATATACATGTCTCATGAACATTATGAAATGAAATCATGTTTTGGAGCCAAAACAAAAGTCAGTATTTTCAGATCTGTTAGATAATCTTTTAAATACACATATGGACAGAAGTAATATGGCACACTGAATGCAGGTCTTTCAATACTAACAGGGGCTGGGATACAAAATAAAAATGACACATGTAAAATAAGTTTAGATTGTGATATATATGTAATTTGAATAAAAATGTTTCTTTCATCTGGAGGGTTAATTTTGTTTATGTTGTAAATGCTTTGACACTTACAAAATGCTTCAGGATTAGTTTTATCAAATTTTACTCTTTTTTTTAAAATGTATATCATTACATTTGTTTTAAATATCCTACTAGTACATTACTGAAATGTGCGTCACACTCTAATCTTAAATAATCATCATAAACCACAACTAACCATCTTGTTTCTTCAACTCTCACTCATAAAGAAAAATCAGCCTTAAAACTTAAAAGAAATATTGATTTGATGTTTAATTATTTACAATGACTGACATGAACATTTTTACCTTGAAAATATTTCAAGCTTGAGGCGTGTGTGTACGTCTCCATATTTTTATCCATATTGTGTATCTTGATATGTTGGATGATGTGACGTCGGTTTCATTTTGTAAGCGTTTGCTATAAATCCTGCCAAAATAAAAGATTCCACATTAAAAAGCCCCATCAATGTGTTAGTATCAGAAAAGCAGAAGTTCGAATTTTAAAATTTTCAACCAAATCATTCCTTAAATCACTGTAAAGAGCAACAGTATATAAGTAAATTTCAACCTATACAACATAAAAATCAGAAAGATTACACAACCGTAGCAGGGATGGCTTCATATCTGATTACCATTGTTTTCTCTTTAGATTAAATTTTATATATGGGTGCTTCTATGAAACTGGTCCTAAAAACAGGACATGGGGGCTAAAAATTCAAACCAGATTAATGTTATGAAGCAAGTCTGAAAGCACTTTGGGTCTGTTTTTAAAATAAATATTTACCGAGAAAAAAGAGAATCTTTTTTTCAGATACACATTTTAATATCTATTTTATAATATTTTTTATACAAATATACGCATTTAACACGGTAAAAAGGACTCGAAAATTACACACTACTATTTTTTGTAATATCTTTTTATTCTCTCACAGGTACATTTTGGGAATCGAACTAATTATGCAAGGTAGAGTGTTTCACAAAAATGACCACTGTTACAAAATCACTCACGATTTCTTCGTGTTTAAATGGGCAGGTTCTGTGTGTAACGCAAGTGAACACAATGGGTTACACGCGAAACCTGGAATTTGATAGCCGATTCATGAAAAACCCACATGTCTGGATTAGGAAAATAACTAGAATCGTCAAATTTAACACAGCGTCTTTATTTATAGTGTATATAAGACCATTTCAAACCATGTTTTCAGATCAAATGCATTGACACCTCGGTAGCTTTTTATGTCCTAATTTCGGTCCTATTTTTTTATCCCAATATTTTATTAAAAATTAATTAATTTCGGGATGGCTCAGACCAAGAGTATAATTTTTTTTTGCATTTATCTGAGGCCATCATTCGGCACATCCTGGGGTGAAATATGTCTAAATTTCCCTTTTATTATTGGGTCTAAAAAGCTCATACCAAAATGAACCCATTTTCATAGAAGGACCCAAATGGTTCTTTAATTTTAATGTCTTTTCAATTATAATCTCTTCTTTATAGATCTTTAATAAACTTTTTTTTTTTTTTTTTTTAGCAATATTTGTATTTCACTGTAAAATATTAGCTAAAATAACATTAAAATCCTCTAGCAGCCTGTCAAATCCATTCATAAATGTGGGCACAGTCCCAGTTAAAGATCTTTTTGGTCAGTATTTGCAGTGGCTACTGAACAAAGCATTTCAGCAATCTCATCATATCACCTCTTTGTTTTACAAGACAAGGCTCCCATCCCACCTTACCTTCAACAGCTTGCTTAGCAGTAAATTTATGCACCCCAAGAAGCCATCTCATAGTTTGATTCTGTACAGCAATATTGTCATGGGCAACCTTCGAAAACTCCTGCAGCATAAAATGAAATTGAACCTTACCAATGAATTCTGAAGTTTTGTGAAGGTTGAAGATTCTAAGGTCAGGTAAGAGTTTCACTTTATTCATCACACATCCCATTTTCCTTCCATCTTCTGCCAATAATTTAATTCCCTCCGCAACATCCACATACTTCCTAAAATGTACAATCTGCGTTATAATAGTCGATCTCCATTTGCAGCTCCATAAAGTCAGCAATTTTGGGAATTAATATCTTTCCCTGCAAGTAACACAATGTCATCTGTGGATGGCAAAATGCTCATAAAATGGATTAAAATACAGCGGTTGGTCTGTTTAATTTCTCGGGCCAAATCATTTACATAAAGGGCAAATAATTTAGGGAGAAGTACATATTTGTGCGTATTCCAAATGGAGTAGGGAACCAGCTTGTTACTGAGAAGAAGCATGTTCATGTTTATGCATTACTTTTTATTCATAGAACTGTGTTGAGAAAAGAGAAACTCAATTTTATGATTGCCTCTGCTCCATAGAAAATCACGCGGAATGCTGTCTTATCTCGAAATTTTATAAACAACAACACCAACTTGGCTGAGTAATCTATTTTTTTTTTTTTTTTGTAGGCTGAAAAGTACATTCACCATAAACTAAAGTAAGAAATGTTTTTGCTGTACTCATCTGAACATATCTGACATTTCCTTGTCTGCGTTAGAGGCCCTCTGTGCATTATGATGCAGAGGCAGGGAAATGGAAAGCTCAGTGTATTATGGCATTAATAAACTGAAAACCAGCAGCAGCAGGTTTATTTCCACATTATCTTAGCAGTAATAATGCCTTCTTAGTTTCGGGCTTCATTAAAGTTGCCGAGTCACAATCAGAATCTTCTTATCAGTCGTCACAAAGCCCCAAAACTCACAAGGGTGCATCTATTACCATGGTGGTAGGGGTTGGAACAGAGGGACTTCCTTTTGTGGGAACATCCTTTGTGCGCGTCTTATTGTTATTCTCAAATTCTGATTTTTACTCTTGCCGACTTTCAATGTGACATGGGGAGAAACAGCGCCCAGGGCTATTGTCCGACAACTTGGTTCCCTATTATAATCATAGCGCCTGGCATCAGATTGTGTGCATGACAACAAACCACACACACACACAGAGACACATACATAGAGACACATACATACACACTCAATATGTGTAAATTTGGCTCAGCATCACCTCTGAAGTATGATTTGGATGGGATCCTGGAGGTGTTTAGGTTGCTGGCGTTCGCTGAATAAATGGAACGTGAAGAGTGAGGAGAAATAAGATGGTGTAAAGAGGTGATAATGAAATGTGTTGTGCGGTGATGGTGAAGTAAATGGTAAATAGCTCTGAGGCAGGCAGAAGACCAGACTTCTGCCTGGAAGAGTTGAAAGGCAGTAGGAGGCTCATCCCAATTTCTAATACGCTTTCTCTCCCATGTATTAAAGTTAAGTCTGTAATCCCTGTTTTTTTTACCAGACTTATTAAGGATCTTCATTTTTCATCGGATTTTATTTTTGAGTCTTAGAGTTTGTTTTTTTGATTTCACTTTAGTTTTGGTTTGATGAGTGCCTAAGTGCTTTTTCTTTGATTTTTAGTTTTTTTTTAGCTTTTTTTTTATTCATACTCACTAACCACTTAATCCTCTGATTGCTGGACTGACATATGGACTGACATATAGAGGCAAACCTTTTCATATTTGTCTATAAATGTGTGAAATTTTGTATTTGTATTTTGTATTTATTTATTTAGCACAATAAAAACAGTGCAGGGAGGGAACGAAGCCCAAAGGGCTTGTACAGAGTTCCACTCCCATCATCTACTATAAATAAAAAATAGAATGTACAAACATAAGAAAACAATAATTAAACAACAAATAATAACATAGAAAACACTGAAAAAGTCAGGACAGGAGATGTTTTTTCAGTGAGTTTTTGAAAGATGTAAATGACAATATAGACTTTAGAGACATGTCTAGATTGTTCCACAATTTAGGACCTCTAAATAAAATATTAAATTGATGACCAGATGTTCGACAGAAAGGTAAATGAAGATTGTCGCTATGTCTGGTTGAGTATAAATGTAAATTGGATGAAAAACTAAAAAAATTATGAAAAGTGTCCGGAAGATCTTGCTTATTATTGATAAACTTGTGCACAAATAAACATGAATGATAAACACTGAGTTCACGAACGGGTAGTATTAAATATTTCCTAAAAACTGGTGCAGATGGTTCGTATCTACTAGACAGTGAGATTGTTCTCAGGAATCTCTTCTGGATTATCAAGAGTTTGCTAAGATGAGTTGGATAAGTTCCTGACCAGACAATATTGCAGTAATTCATATATGGAAACAGAAAACTATAATACAAAGTCAAGTGAGCAGAGTGATGAATCAGGGGGCAAACTTTTCTCAGTATACCAAGCATCTTCATTGATCTTTTGCATACATGATTGATATGGCTATTCCAATTAAGACCTTCATCCAGAACAACACCCAAAAATGTGGTGTGAGGTACTTGATGGATTTCAGTTCCGTTAATTAATATTTTAGCTTCTTCTTTTGTGTAGGATTTATTTTTGTTGCAGAAGATCATGAAGTTACATTTTTTTTTACATTGAGTGTTAATTTATTAATCTGGAACCAATTAGAAACAGTTTGTAATTCATTATTTACCAATGCAATAAGAGACTTGAAGTCATCATGAGCGGCTGTAAGACAAGTGTCATCAGCAAATAATAAGGGAAGAAGATTATTGCAAGACATAGGCAAGTCATTAATATAAATTAAGAATAATAAAGGTCCCAAAATTGATCCTTGTGGAACCCCAAAAGGGATTCTTGATTTGGTAGATGATACATGATTAAAGGCAACAAACTGTTCTCTATTATCCAGGTAATGTATCAGCCATTTGAGGGCAACATCCTGGATTCCATATCTGTTGAGCTTTGAAATAAGCATGCTATGGTTGACTGTATCAAATGCTTTGCTAAGATCAAGGAAAACACCAAGGGCAATTTTTTTTCTATCCATAGCTGAAGAAATGTTATTAACAAATTGCAGCAACGCATGCTTAGTGGAATATTTCTTGCGGAAGCTGCATTGATGTTTATACAAGATGTTGTTTACAGTTAAGTGATTGGAGATTCTTACATAGACCAATTTTTCCAAAATCTTAGAAAAACAGGGAAGTATGAATATTGGCCGATAATTGCCAAACTCCTTTGTGCTACCGGATTTAAATATTGGTATGACTTTGGCGATTTTGAGTTCTTGAGGGACAATACCATACTGAAGAGATAGGGAAAAAATATGGGTTAGGGGACGAATGATGTAGTCTATACATTCTTTGATAAGATTACTTCTAATACCATCATGACCTGGAGCAGAAGTTTTTAAGTTTTTAACAATTTCATAAACTTCTTCAACATTCAAATTTTAAGTCTCTACTTAAAGGAGTGATATTTTTGCTTGTTTTAAATGGAGTTATGCATTTTAAAACATTTCCCTGTGGTCTACATAAACTGTAAATGCTCTGCTTGGGTCTGAATCCTTCATTAATTCAACTCCACAGGTCCATCTTCAACCCTACTTCTGAGTAATGACACCAGAAAGGTCATTTTGAGCGCTGGCCCTTTAAATGCAAATAAGCCACCTCAGGCCCTGCCCCCTCCAGGTTGTTGGCTGTGCTGCTCTGTCCTGTTCAATTAACAACTGAACATTTTTGGTCATCGGCTTGAAATTTGGACATATTTTCAGTTTTTACTACAACCGCTTTTGCTGATAAACAGTTATGTCGTACTCAGAGAAATGTTCATCAGAAGTCTTGACCTTATATGTGCAAATGTCCTGACATAGCTACTTTTAGACGTAACAAATTAAGCAGGAATTAAAACAGGTTGTAGAAATCCACTTGAATTTTGCCAAAGTAAATATAAAGATAACTTTGCAGCACCTGGAGGGTTCAAATTCAAACTTTTTGAACTATTAGGGTCCAAATACACAAATAAATGAACCAAAGACTAATAAAAGTGGGTTTAGCAAAATACGACCCCTTTAACCTGTTAAGGTGTTAATGTGTTAAGATTGGAGATCTGATGCTGGTGTCAGATGAAACATAATTAATATCATGGGGAGTTCAATCCCCAATTGGACCAGAACTTTTCTGTGTGGAGTTTGAATGTCCTCCCCGTGTCATGCAGGATTCTAGGTTATTCAGGTTTCCATAAAAAGCACCTATGCTAGGTTGATTCTCCTGTCAGTACCCTCCTGCAGCCTGCTCCTCCTGGTGTGTATTTGGTTGGATTAAATGCAGAAGTTGAGTTTCCCTATAGGGCAAAAGTGAACTTTAGTTTACATTGTATACCAACTCCAAACAGGAAGCTGTGGGGTAAAAGTGCTAACCACTGCAACACCCATGCAGCCACATTTTTACACTGTTACAGTAGGAATAAAATATTTTTACCTCTTCTCCTGAAATGATTGTGATAGTGTGATTTATTCTTCATAGATAAAATGTAACTCATTGAACCTGGTCAATTACTGATGAATAGGAAAGAGAATACAAATATATTATGCCCATTGTAAATAGTGTAGATATTGTTAATACTGTATATCCGCGTTTTTCAACCTTTGGGTCGGGACCCCACGTGGGGTCGCCTGAAATTCAAATGGGGTTGCCTGAAACTTCTAGTAATTGATAAAAAAAACAAAAAAACAACTTACTAATAAAAATATATGGTGAGTTGAGAGAGGCAATCCCAATACATAAAATACATGACAAACTGTGAAGCTGAAACTGAAGCACTGTGGTACTGTTTATCTTTCAAATGTTCATTGTGGTCAGTTTCAGATGCTGCAGCTCTTTCATAATTCATAGTTTGAGTTCTTGTTTGTTCAGTATTAATTGTCAACCTTGTAAATACAAGCTGGATTGACTGTACATTTCCTGACCAAGGAAAATAAAATTCTCACTTTGTACAGTAATCTACACCTTAGACTACTGTGACGGCCTTCTCACTGGACTCTCTACACGAGCTGTAAGACAGCGGCAGTACATCCAGAACGCTGCTGCTCGAGTCCTGACTAGAACCAGGAAGTACGACCATATTAGTCCTGTGCTCAGATCTCTGCACTGGCTTCCTGTGGCTCAGAGAATAGACTTTAAAACAGCTCTGCTCGTTTATAAGTCTCTCCATGGTCTAGCACCAAAGTACATCTGTGACATGTTGGTCCCCTATAAACCATCTCGGACCCTGAGAACCTCAGGGACTGGTCTTCTGCTGGTGCCCAGAGTCAGGACTAAACAGGGTGAAGCTGCATTTCAGTTCCATTCAGCTAAACTCCAGAACAGTCTTCCTGATGATGTGAGACAGACCTCTACTCTGAAAATGTTTAAATCCAGGCTGAAAACGGCTCTGTTCAACTGTGCATAGAACAACTGCAAGGTTTCTATCTGCACTCTTCTCTTTTACTTTGTTTTAATTGATTATTATTTATGTTTTACTGATTATGTTTTCATTGTAATTGTATGTTTTTAACCTGTCTCTTTTCCATTTTTGTAAAGCACTGTGAATTGCCCTATGTGTGAATTGTGCTATACAAATTAATCTGCCTTGCCTTGCCTTACACCTGGCTTTTCTGCCTCCGTCCATAATAATATACATTATATAGACTAAATGTCTTCTAAAATTAATATATATTTGCAACATAGTATAGCAAACTATTACATGATCAAAAACAAATTAATTTTTGCAAAGAAAAGTCTCCGTTTTGAATGTCTGGGGTCGCCAGAAATTTGTGATGTTAAAATTGGGTCATGAGCCAAAAGAGGTTGGGAAATGCTGCTGTATATTCTGTACTTCTTGCATTTGCTGCTATTGCACTTCTTTCTAGTTGCTAATTTTGTTGGCATGTATTTTTGAATTGAACCTGATCTGATCTGAAAAAGAGGAATGTGTCTGAAAACACTTAACGGGCAACAGTGTATTTAGTTTTTTAGGTTTAGTTTTGATTTTAAGTCGCTGAAAAATGACCTCATACCTCATTACAAACTGTTTTTTTATTGAACGTAACACAGTGTGGGTTTTAGTCATCGTCATCAATTGTAACAACCCAGTTCCTCATCTAATTCTAGTCTAGTACGCAGTATATGAAGAGGAGGCAAATGGGAGCATTATATCTATCTTGATCATCCGTCTTGTAGGTGTAGCTGTCTGGTGGGTGGGGGTGGGAGTGGGGCCCTGTGCTTGGCCGAGCACCTGTCCCGCCCTGTGAGAGGTCTGTGCTGGGGCTCCCCAGGAGGGCTTTCATCAGATACGCAGGGTTGTGGGATCAGATTGTTCTCAGAATTACACACTACTGGTATCAGCAAAAATGCATGTCAGCAAAATATCTCCTTTCCAAGCCAGCAAACCAGAGTAGCACAATATGATGAAATTAGAAGCCACAGGGCACCGGTGTATGCATTTCCTGCTCTGTGAAAACACAAACTCTCGGCCACCTAGGTGCAAGCACATTCAAGAAACCGCACAGATGAAGCAGAAAGGTGGAGTTGGTATTGTTTGCCAAGGATTTGATGTTAATCTGACAGTTTGTGTGAATCTAAATAAAGAATATTTACACCTTCTAGACCTAAATGAGCTGAACTACACACCACTAATAACCACTCTCCTAAGAAAAGAAGGCAAGAAGACATTTATTTCTCTCATTAGCACACCTTCACCAGCAGAGAGGAAGTAATTAAAATAGGCTTGTTTGGACTGAAGCACAGCAGACATTTGCATGGCATAAGAACTGATATTTCAGAGCCTTGTTGGCATGTGAAACTAGACAAGCTGTTCAACCAAAATTCCACTGGGTGGTCTCTAAAGTTTTCAGTTTTTTTATTAGATCTGCATGAAGTTCATTTTGGAAACAGACATCTCAGATGAGTTCATTTTCACTCTAGATTCGAGGGAGTGTATAAAATCAGAATTCAGGTTTAGTTTAACTTTTGATAGAAGTTTTTGGCTGTTTCTCTTTTGCCAGTCAAATCCGGG
The DNA here is from genome assembly GCF_902148855.1 of Sphaeramia orbicularis. Classification (NCBI taxonomy): domain Eukaryota; kingdom Metazoa; phylum Chordata; class Actinopteri; order Kurtiformes; family Apogonidae; genus Sphaeramia; species Sphaeramia orbicularis. Next base: position 35,308,282 of record NC_043969.1, read on the forward strand.
GAGGTGAGGTTCACTTCCCAGCTGTTGTGTTGAGAGTCTGCTCGCCGCACTTTTGATCCCAGCAGCTTTTTTCTGTTACAATTTTCTGTCCAGTAGTGGGCACATTAGTGATGGACAGTTTGAGTCTGGGCCAGCAAATATTTTAGCACAGTAAGTCAATACTTAGAGCCCAGGGAGAGGGGCGAGGATCTGTGAAAATGGGAAAATGAATGTACGAAGAAGCAGACAAGCCGAATAGGACAAAAAAAAAGAAAGAAGCATAAAAGAATTTTTAAAAAAACAAGTGTGTGTTCAAAGATAAACAGATCCCAAAATCTATCTAAAAAACAATGAAGGGCAACAGATGCCTGGAAAGCCAAATCCAAATGACAATAGAAGGCAGCTTTGAAGAAAATAGTAAATAACAAGCAGAGGTACAAATTGACAAAGTCCATAAAAACATAAAAGGGACTGTGGTAATTAGTGGGAGACTGTTTGTGGATGTTTGCACAAGGTTATATTTGGTCACTAGTTTTTTTGGTTTTTTTTTTTGCTAATAGAGAGAAATCTTTGCACTCAGCCCAAAAACAATGCCTGTTATTTTTCTGTCCCTTTCTCACCACACAGTTACTTACCGCAGAGCTGTTGCCCTTGAAAATCTTTTTTTTTAGACAGTCTGTCTACAGAGGACACAAATTACGACTACATTTTGCTTTGTATAAATACAAGTTAGCATGTCACGTACAATTGTAAAGTTTGTGATCTGTCCGGAATGCTCTAGTAGCTTATGGACAGCTATCCTCAGAATACCTCCAGTTTTGTCAATAGCAGACCCTTGCATCTAAACATCCTTATCCATTCTGTTTCCATTCTGGTCTTTGTCTGCAATGGATTGTGTGAAACATGCCCTTTCTTGCAGAGGTAATTGCTGTTTGATATTGACTCTGCATCCGGGAAAATGTTTTGGTGGTTGAAGCCGTAAGACATGAGAATGCTTGTACAGCAGGACTCGACTCATGTATTTATAGTCTGGTGTCAGTTGCCTGTAAATTTCGCTCTAGTTTGAAGGTATGATTATGAGCTGTTTTAAAGATAGGCGGATCCTGTGCGTGTGCAGTATATCCTGGACTGGGGAGGAATTAAGGGGGCACCTACAAACCCTGTCATTACCTATCACCTGGATTTCCATTCATTCTGATATAAACAGATGTTCAAAGTGCTTAAGCGGAGAGATGTTGACTTTAATCAACTCAAGTCACTCACTCTTTCCAGATTCTGTTTTGTAAAAATCAAACATTTCTGTCCGTCTTTGTAGTCGCAGTTTATGAAGGTTGCAGATTGAATATGCAGCTTTTGCTTTTGTATGCTTTTACTGCTGGGGATAGATTTTTTTTAACACAAAGTGGGCAGAGGAGCTTTTTGCCAGGGCTCAGTTGAATCTCACCATTATAGAAGCCACTTAGCGCTGTGGGAATGTCATGCAAAGTTCAAGTGAAATCAAGCAGTCAGTGGGAGTGTAACAGTCCCCTTAGGGATGTCAATGTCTTTTCTTGTTCACACATATGCAACTGTAAAGTTGTTTCATTATCTGGCTTTCTTATTCTGCCACATTGCATTATTAATTGACTAACATTATAACTGTACATAGGGTTATATAATATAAGGATTCGTTTTTATTCTTAACAATATATGCATGTTGCAATCATGACAAAAGTAATTATGACCCTCAACCAATACCTCAGTGAGTCTTTTGTTTTGTGGATGTATAACATTTTTTACACCTAATATTGTTTTACATAATAAGTGGCTCTACATCTGGATCTTTTCCATCTAAATCTTGGATGTCCTGTGTGGTGTTAGAGGCTTCTGCTGGCTGGTTTGATGGAGCTTACTATCTAGTGGTTTACCTTTCAGTTAATGGCCCGTAGCGCTTTGAAGCTCACTGCTTGTCTGCTGCACAAACCTTATCTGATTACCACACTAGTACAACAGGGCCAGGGTCCCTGGCTGCCAACCTCAGGCTAGTAGATCTGATTACCGCTCCTGTTGGAGACCCGGTGCAGGCAGCCAAAGCCATCTTTGTTTGGTTTGTCTGTTGGGAGAAATCCTGGCAGGTGGAAGCCTCTTCATGCGGCACTCATTGTCCTGTCCGTGCTCTCAGGACAGATTAAAAGCATAAAAGTTTTTGTCCTATGCTTGCATTTAGGGGTAATAGCATTTTAACCACTTTGATGACTCCTCTGAGAACCGCAAAGACTATTTCCCTTCAGAACTTGTCTTATCTTGCAAATATAAGGATGTTACTGCCAAGGTAGAATATATCTGCAATATCGTCTGAGGCTCAGATAACAGGAGTATAATGATATGGTGTCAAATAATAAACAGTTTTTTTCTGATCAGTAATTGTGCCTGGCAGCTCTTTTGACACACAGTTACATGGATAATCTTATATTTTCCAGCTTTTCTATTTTGCTCTCATTAGATAACATAATCTTCACACAGTCGCTAAGGTATGGATGTGTTCTTGTCCCTTGTATTTATCACTCAGTTGCACATCCCTGCTGTGTGCTTTGCCTTGTACCGTGTGATGAGAGACAGCTGAGTACTGCTTTGTAGGTGCTTAAGTTGCATTGTCATGGAAACTACAACTCTGCCCATGGCCATTGCCATTCATTTAATTTATTCATTGTTTGGTCAAAGTTGGTCTCAGAAGTGCAAGGTCTTTTTTACAGCTCAGCGGTAGCTCATTCCCTTTAGTCATAAGAATGTTTAATCAATAATGATAATGTATACATTTAATGGCAAAAAAAAATGGCCTCTTTGGATTGGTTTCAACTTTTGGCTGGGCAAGATTCCCTGTGGTTTAAGTTCACAAATTATCTCTTTGTGATGGTAGTTCTTAAAGTTGATGACTGCAGAGACCGATCTTTACTCTCTGTAGTTCAAGTCCATAAATAATCTTTTTTTGGTACCAGTGCTTACAGTAGCAGACTGCACCTCCTAAAGGGAACATATACAGAGGTCCAAGCCCTTAGGCAGCCGTTTCACAGACACCCTGACAGGTTACACATTGTTTAAATGGAACCCAGCTCCGAACGGGTTAAATAGAATAACAGAGGGTGAGTTTGGCTGCAGTGGAATCTCAGCTCATAGAAACACTAATTGCAGGCAGGCAGGCCCGGGCTGGCACATCAAGCTCTACATCCCCCAGACCTCCTGTCAAGCCTCCTGTCTGCTTCTTTAGACCCATCACTATCAAAGTCAGCTCGCTATTCTCATTCAGAGAAAAAAACAGGAAACCCTCAGCTGTGTCCTTACATTGTTTTTGTCTTCTAATTCATGTAGAGTAGAGGCACAGATCCCACAAAACATCATTCCAGGAAGTTAGAAAGTGTCGTATAAGGGCTTAATTACAGTGTCGACAACCTGGTGTTGTTTCAGTTAAAACATTCCCTCCATTTCTCCTGTAATCAATGGTAATCTTGCAGAGTACACTAGCTATTACAGCTTTAACTCCGTAGTTACATCAGACATTCAAATATTCTGTTGTGAAAGTGCTAAAAGATGATTATGGATTAAATCTTCCTATGCACTTCTCTTTATTGACTTCATTTCTTTCTCTGTTATGCTTCCCAGCCCCTGTCTTCTACTTTGGGAACACAGACTACCACGTGGATGAGAGCGATGGCTTTGTGGAAGTGCAGGTGTCGAGGACGGGAACTGATCTTTCCAAAGCAGGAACTGTCACAGTGCACTCCAGAAAGACAGATCCTGTCTCGGCTGAGGGTATGTATCCCTGCAAGGCGCCTTTCTGTGACAGCTCCAGCTAGTTTAGTGCTTAGAGAAATGTAAACCACAGGAAACAATAGACTTTAGTCGTCACCCTGTCATTCTTTGTTTTTGCTGAGCTCAAGAGTGCAAGGAGATGGTGAGGCTGTATATGTGGTGTAGGAGAAGTGGGGAATGTAAACATTGTTTTAGGTTAGGGGGAGAGACTCAGGATTTCTCTTCTTGGCCCTCGCCTTGTAGGTTTTGGAAATACACAGTGTTCTGAGGATAATAGTGGTTAGAGGGAGGACAATGCTTAGGGAATGCATAGTTCTGTGTGTTGGAAAGCACTTTGGACTCTTAAGTCTGGTTGATATCTCCGGAAGGCTTCCCTATAGCCTTTATTATCTCCTACCCCCAGGCAGCTCTGTCCTCCTTATGTGCACTCTTCAGATCTCTGCCTTTTTTTTATATGACTATAACTGTGAAAATACCTAGCATGTAATCATATGCAGCATGTAAGGCCACAGTTACATATTTGGGTCAAAAGTACATGAGAAAAGCCTGTGGGCAAAGGGTGAGTTTTCAATACCCTGACTCTTCAAAGAATAGCAAATGAACAACCTACAAGCCTGATATTTCGCTTCGTGCAGCTCCTCTTTAATCACACAGCAAATTCCAGCAGTTCATGGCTATTGACCGTGAGATAGAAATCATCATTTTGTTAGGGCTCTGAGTTTTCATCTTGTTCAATGCCTAACATTCACAAATTAATTATGAAGTAACTGCTGTTGAAATAAGATCAAGTCCTGTTATGCATCGCTGCTGTATCTACCATTTTCCATAAGTACTCTGTTCTTAAAAAAAACCTGACCTATATTGTGTTGTGGAGCAGCTGGTCTGGATTACGTGGGGATCAGCCGAAATCTGGATTTTGCACCGGGGGTCAACATGCAGAGGGTTCGTGTGACCATCCTAGACGACCTGGGCCAACCGGTGCTGGAGGGGCCGGAGAGGTTTGAGCTGGTCCTGCGGATGCCCATGAACGGGATTCTCGGCGAACCGAGCAAGACCACTGTTCTCATCAATGACTCTGTTTCAGACTGTGAGTGAAAATATTGATTATAATCAGAATTTATTAAAACTGTTCTGCTCTAGGTATTTGTGATGTTACTTATTCTGACATTGATTTATGGATTTAATTATACCTCAGTGCCAAAGGTGCAGTTCCGCGAGGCTGTCTATGTGGGTAATGAGAACTGGGGACATATCTCAGCCACTGTGTACCGTAGTGGTGATATTAGCTACAAGTCCACAGTTCGATGCTACAGCAGGCAGGGGACGGCTCAGGTCATGATGGACTTTAATGAAAGGCCAAACACCGACGCCTCCATCATCACCTTTTCACCAGGTGATATAGCAAAACCAAACATCCTTTAACCTGATGTTTTGTAAAATATTCTTTTCTGCACTCATTAACTTTGTCTCCGACATTGTCTTTCAGGAGAGATAGAAAAGCCATGCATACTCGAGCTAGTTGATGACACCGAACATGAGGAGGAAGAGGAGCTTCGTCTTGTGCTCGGAAGCCCCAAGAGTGAATCACCTTTTGGAGCTTCTGTCGGGAAGCAGAATGAAACTCTCATAAAGATAAAAGATGATGGAGACAGTAAGAATGCTGTGGCTTTATGTACATGTAGAATAGACTTTATTTAGAACATAAATAGGCAAAAGAATTACCAATTTAAACAGGATACTCCAATATATGGAAATAAATCAACCAAAAAAGAAAAATTAATGTCACAAATGTATAACTACAGTTGTGGAAAAAATTATTAGACCATCAAAAATCAGCGAAAAAAAAAGGTTATGCAATCAAGTACTAACTCCTGTGTATATCATGTGGCTAAAACAGACAGAAAAGAAAACATGGAATGCCCAAAAGCACTGTTTTTGGTAGTACAATGACATAGATATTGATGTAAGAACTGAAGTCATATTGGTTATTATCAAGAAAACATGGAAAATGGATAGATATCAGCTCTGAAATTAAACTCTTACGAGCTATTTTTGTTTTTATCATTATATTTGTCCAAACAAATGTACCTGTAGTTGTACCAAGCATTAAAATAACAAGAGATTGAAGAAAAAAAGGGTGGTCTTATAATTTTTCCCGCTACTGTATTTCATTGTGGCTCTTAATCAATACTTTTTGTCCGAAAAGGAGTAGGAAGAAGCAAAGCTTATATTGTCCTACCCCAATTTTACTTGACTTGGCTAATCAGCTAATGTATACAGTCCATAACATAGAATAGGTCAGTCATTAAATTACAAAAAAAAGAGAATAAATGTTTACATACCATCAGTAACTATTATCGTTGTACTCCCGTTTATTGTTACTTTATCTCTGGAAAATTAGGTTTTTATAAATCTTCTTAAATTGTGTTATGTTTTCAAACTGTTTGATATTTAATTCCATTCTATTCCACAAAACCACTCCACAACATGAAATGCACATCTTTTTAAGATTTGTTCTGCAAAATGTTGTGTCATATTTAGTTTCTGTCTATAGTCATAACCACTCTGTCTATCTGTGAATTATTTCTGTATGTTACTTGGAGGTAATTGATTTCTTTGCTTGTTTTTCTATCAAATCCTTTTATTTGAATGCATGTGAGAGTGAGTATAGTTTATTGGTATGTTCCAGATATCCTGTGTTGTTTAATTATCTGTATTGCTCTCTTTTGAAGTGTGCGTAATATTTGTAGGTTTAAATTAATTATCTGGTGTTACATTTTTCCATTGTTATTTCAAGAAATTAAAAAATAAGAATAATTAGTGTAGTTGCAGATATTATTTTAATTAAATGCTGTGCTTTCCCCAGAGGCTATCATTAGGTTTGGAGAAACCAAATTTAGTGTGAATGAGCCTAAAGAAAGTGGAAAAGTGTCTGTGGTGAAGATCCCAGTGGTACGTGTCGGAGATACATCTAAAGTTTCCATTGTTCGGGTCCATACCAAAGATGGATCTGCTACCTCTGGAGAAGACTACCATCCCATATCACAGGGTAAGAAATACTTCCTTTCACTTCTATCAGGGCAATAATGATGTGAAAATTGCGGAAGAGGTACCTGTCAAATCTCTCCTTTTTCTGTAGAAATTGTGTTCAAAGAAGGTGACAAAGAGCACTATGTGGAAGTGGAGATTTTATATGATGGTGTCAGAGAAATGCGGGAGGCATTCACTGTGCACCTAAAGCCTGATGAGAATATGGTAGCAGAGACAAAGGTAAAAAATCAAGACAAATTAAGATGTAACTGAATTGTTTAGTATCAAGACACTGGCTAATGATCACATTACAAAGTAGCAGAAGATAGATCAACTCTAATGGTTTCTTAATTGCTCGTGTTTGTCAATCAACAGATAAGCAAAGCTATAATCTATATTGAAGAGACCAACAGCATGGCAGATGTCACCTTCCCGTCGGTCCCGAGAGTGGTGTCTCTGCTGCATTATGATGACATCGACCACACCAAGGACTTTCTCCCTTCTGCCGGATACCCTGTTATTTGTGTTACTGTATGTCCCAGTTGGCAGTAATGAATACTTTAATTATTTTTTGATTTCATCTGCTAATGGTTCATTTAGCACAGCTCTCTGTCTCTTAAGTGCACTTTAAAAGTGATAAATACTCTTAATGAAGTCGTGTTTAGCAGCTCTGCCTACTGTGTTCAATTATCAGCTACCTTGACAATGACTTTTGCTGCTGCAGCTGCTGCTACATTGGGGTGGCTCTTGCTCAAAAGCATATTTTTGTTTCCTTTTCTGTTTCCTTTTCTAGGCCTGCAACCCCAAATATCCAGACTATGACAAAACAGGCTCTATCTGCATAAGCGAGAATATCAACAACACACTGACCCGCTACCGCTGGCTCGTCAGTGCACCCACCGGCCCCGATGGTGTCACGAGCCCAATGAAGGAGGTGGATTTCGATACCTTTTTCACCTCCTCTAAACTCATCACTCTAGATTCAGTCTACTTCCAGGCTGGTTCCAGGGTCCAGTGTGCTGCAAGGGCTGTGAACACTAATGGGGATGAAGGTTTGGAGCTCAGTAGCCCCATAGTGTCCATCAGCATGGAAGAGGGTGAGTGCAGCTCATCCTCTACTTTCTAATCTTTCAACTCTCTTATGGAAGTGGCTGGACTCGATAAGCAGCAGCCGGCTGTGACTTCCTCTCAGCTTCTGTAGCTCGTACTCTGACAGAAAACTGAAAGATAATAGAGTTTTCTGTGGTGGATTTTTGGGGAACAAAACACCACAAAGTGTTTGATGTTTGTTTGTTTCCGACACGGTTGCAGGGATGTGCCAGTCCCGTGTTGTCGGCGCAGTGGGGGCCGAACCCTTCTCTGCCAAGCTGCGGTACACTGGAGCAGAAAACACAGACCACCCCAATCTTATCAAACTGACTGTCACCATGCCGCACATTGACGGTAATTACAAAACCTGGATTTATCTTTATTTCATAAGGCAGTAAATATACCTTCACATTTTAAGCTTTATTGATCATATCTGATTTTTTTTACTGTTTATATTGTGTTTTAAATGAGATCAATATCAACAAAACAAAAAATGTTAGGACACTTTGTTAATGGATTCTGTTGGGTTTCTGTAAATTGACTTAGAGTCTGGTTTTGACCAACTCTATATATAAAATGTCAAGAGATAACTTTCTTGTGATCTGGCGCTATATAAATAAAATTTGATTGATTGAGTGATTTAATTGGTTTTCCCCTGTAAGTCGCTTTGGAAAAAAGCGTCTGCCAAATGCGTAAACATAAACATAAACATAAACATAATCACAAATTGGAGAAATTTGCTTCATACTGGGAAAACTGGGTCAACTGTGTCACACCCTATAGGCCTGATTTTGTTTTCACAAATTAGTGATTGTGCTGAATGGAAAAGATCACTCCCTACTTGTTCATATTTTTTTTTCCCTCTCTTTTTTCTTTCCTTTATTTGGTTATTTGACATAAAACAAAAATATTATTCTGGCATTTAGAGCAGACAACAAATGTATGCTATATGTACATGTGATGTACTGAATGTGAATGTCTGATACTGAATCTCAATAAAAAATAAATTCTATTAAAAAAAATGTTAGGACGCATCACACCTAGGCTTCCCATCCATGTGGATTATCATATCCTTCCAGTGTATTAGTACTTTGTAATCTATGTGATGTTTTACTATGTTGGTCGTTTGTCCAGGACAACAGATGGAAATTAGCTTCTGTGCTAAATCTGGTGCCTGCATCTTGCTCTTTGCAACTAATGCCAATACACACTGTCCTGTAACTAAATAAATAAATACAAAAACATAATTATTATCATGATAAAAATATTCATGTAATTTGTTCTCTATAATTATCGCAACAAATGTCAAATCAATATTTCTTTTAAGCTAAATGGATTCGCCTTCTAGAGTCAGAGCTGAAGAAGTCAGACCATTACGAAATGACTATTTATGATCAGAACAGGACAAAATTTCAGAAATCTAAAGGTAGCAAAAAATTCAACTTTGAATAAAATGAAGTAAAAACAAACTCTGAATCATTTTGTAAATATTGGCAATATAAACTTAATTAACCCTAAAGATGAATTAAACGTGTTTATTGCAATGATATTTATTGCAATATAAAATGATGACATCACTGATTCATCATTACTGTTTTGTAGCCTAGCCCCCTGTTAGCGGAAAACACCTGAATTCAACCTGTCCCAGTGCTTATGTCCATATAATGTGTGTCAATGTAGAGTTTTGCTACAATATCTGTTCAGACTTTGGGTGCACCAAAAATAATACATCTGATTAAATTATTCGTAGCTCAAGTGGCCCAAATCAGAACTGAAAAGATCAGATTCTATGTGATTCATGCTGTTCACACAGTCAGGAAACAAATCAGATCTGAGACATATATGAGAGTAAAAAAGAACAGATTTGTCCTACTTTTACCTGCAGTTTGAATACAGATGACAAATCCTGACCTGAGAAAACACTTTAAAGTCACTCATCAACCACCTTCTATTACTACTTCTTTTACCCATTCTGCCATTATTTTTTCAACCGTGAATCAATCACTTTAAGTTTAACGACTGTTTGTTTTCACGTAGGTATGCTGCCTGTCGTGTCCACTCGACCCCTGTCTAACTTCGAACTCACGCTGAGCCCTGATGGCACCCGTGTAGGCAATCATCGCTGTTCCAATTTGTTGGACTACACCGAGGTCAAGACTCGCTATGGTTTTCTCACAGAAGCAACCAGAAATCCAGAAGTGATCGGCGAAACGTCCCCATATCAATACAGCAGCTCCCTCAGGGGGGCCAGTACACTCCGATACTACAGAAACCTCAACTTAGAGGCTTGTTTGTGGGAATTCACCAGTTACTATGACATGTCTGAGCTGCTTAGTGACTGTGGAGGGACTATCTCTACTGATGGACAGGTAAGCAGACCCACCTTTGAGCCTGGTCTCACCTCTGACCCCCCCCCCCCCCCCCCCCCCCCCCCCCCTTTGTCAATTCCAGACGTGTTGCAGGGATTTCACCCAAAGAAGATGCAGTCCCGCTTGAGGACAGGAATGTGGACTCAGCAGTTACTCGCCCATTCTGTTCTGTAACACATCTGCATATTTTCATTCATCGTAAAATCCTCCTGGATTTTCACTCCTAATTAATAATTTACAGGCATGACAAAGCCTTGCCTCCCTACTTGTTATAAGTTTAGAAATGCTAAGAAAATAGCCTGTGGAGGGGTAATTTATTACTGTCTGGAGACCCATGTTAACCTTAGTAATGACTAACCCAGAACCCTGTTTCCTTCAACTCCCAGGTATTTGTCTTGTCAAACTTGGAAGTCAACAACTAGCCATCTTATAAAGATATCTGTTTGTTTTTTTTGTTATTGCTCTGTGAATATTGTGCTCTTTGTAATAGGCAGCTGTTACATGTAGATATCTTAGTGCTCTCTGTGTCTTCTTGGCTCTACTTCCTTTTGCATTCATCTTTCTGTTAGTTACAGTGCTCTTAATTATGGCAGAATGATAATAAAGAAAGTCTGGAGGAGTGCACAGGGCATGTCATGTAGAAAACCTTCCCTCCACCAAGCATTATTAATTAAAGCACATACAGAAATATGTTGCATTAGCTGTATATACTGTATTTTTCATAAGACCATGAGCTTATTTAATGATACAAACACCACCATGGTGAGAACAGCTTCTCTCAACAGGTGTAACCTTGTTGCCTGTAGCCACATGGTATATTTAACATGTTATGACAAGTAAGCATAGCAGTAATATAAACTTTATTTTCACTTCAGCTAGTAGTTACACCTTGAAGCTAGAAATTAGTTAATGCCATGCAAGACAAATTGTGTGTCTTTTCATTACTGATAAGTGCCCACATTGACATACATTTGAATTTTAATTAAATAAAACAATAGAAAACTATGCTACTATAGAGCTATAGTGTATGCTATATGCTATGTATATGCATTTCAGTAAAAAACTGAAATGGAATCAGAGTGCATTTGTTAGACTTCATGGAAATTGTCTTCCTGACAGGCAAGCAAATATAGACGGGCACTCCGTTAAGCATATACCTCCGTCAAGGACCTGCAGGCATGTAATTCAGTCAAATTCCCCAACACACAATGTTAGAAAGTGAAGAAAACAGCATCTGCTGTTTTTATGCTCCAAAACTTAAAGGGTTCCTGATTGGCTTATGTCACATCTGTCTCAAGTTTAATGAACGTCAGTCCAGTAGTATTTTGTATAATCCCACAGACAGAAAATAACAGACACAATACAAGCATCCAGTTCTGATTACTTAGACTGCCACGAAATGCAGAGAAGAAAACTGCATTAATTTACTCTTGACACTTGTTTTACCATCAAGTGGAAAACAGTATACATCCAGCTTTTGTGCTGTTCTGTATGTAGATTTTGTTGCTATGGTTACTGTTGAACAGAGCAAAAGATGTAAATAGACCAAGGCGTCAGAGGTTCATTTTCCGGATTGGATAGACGGGATCTATAGAAAAAGACACTGTCCTTTGTTTGCGGGTGCCCTATGACCCGGGTGCAGTGGGCAGGCGGGTTGAGTGTAGACAGCTCTGTGCAGACTGAGGCTTAGTGCCCTGCTTAACAGGACCGCAGGAATCTATTATGGCCCAGCAGGTTGTGTCAGAAGGCCATTCTGCAAATCATTTGCCTGAGCTCTCAGCACCCAGAGGCGAAGGCACGTCTCCACATGAACACAGAGCCAGTGCAGGCAGGTACCTCGCACAGGTCAAAGGAAAGTGCAGATACCAGAAAGCGTTCTGTGTGAGGACTTTCACCACTTGGATCTTTTCCCCATTCAGGACAGCTCTTTAAAGGAGGTATAGCCTAAAGCAGTTCAGTACATCTATGGAGATTTATGTATTTTTGTTGCTTCTGACAGTATTTGAAAACTGTGGAACATCATGCATTGAACACAAATGCAATTTTTCATTCAGTAAAAAAAATGAATATTTACCTTATGGTTCTGATAAATATATTGCACTTAATTTGTTGAGGTTTGATATTATCAGTATTCTTAGGAAAAAAATGACATTGTATATTTATTTACATTCATAATTCACCATAATTCATCTTAAAGTGAATTTATCATGTGAACTTTACTGTTATGAGTTATGATTTTGTGTATGACTCTATGTCCTAGTCGAATGATTGTCTTGATTAAACAGTCACTGTGGAGCTCTAAATGTGGTGATGCTAAATTTGTAGAAGTTATCATGCACATTATTATTGTCTAAAACTATTTTAAATATATTTCTCTTCATGGTCATACCTTGTCATCTCTAAAAACGCTAAAACTGGTACAAATATATATTTTTTTAATCTGATGCTACATGTTTGTTTTTCCTGCAGGTGCTGAATCTCGTCCAGTCCTATGTGACCCTGCGAGTCCCGTTACATGTATCATATGTGTTTCACTCCCCTGTTGGAGCAGGAGGATGGCAACACTTTGACCTGCAGTCAGAGCTGAAGCTCACATTTGTGTACGACACTGCCATCTTATGGAGGGATGGTATCGGTAGTCCACCAGAGGCTGAACTACAAGGCAAGGCTTGATAATTAGTTTATTTCAATAAAATATTTAAAGGATCATTTCAAATGTTTCGAATTCATCCCAGTTAATTATTTAGTTTGATCATAGCTATGTTTGACTGTGTTTTCAGGTGCCCTGTATCCAACCAGCATGCGTATAAATGACCAGGGACGACTTGTAGTCAACTTCCGCACCGAGGCTCGGTTCAGAGGCCTGTTTGTCTTTGCACACCCAGGTACACAATAGATCTGTAATACTACATGTCTACTTTACAGTATTTTATTAATTTGTATTTATTGTCATATGTGTGGTATAAAGAGGGACTGTCTTAACATTTAACTTTGTGGTTTTATCAGTGACCTTGCATGTTAGACTTTTTTGTAACTCTTGTTTTCAAGTACATTTAGTTTTAGATTAATGTCATAAACATTGTATTTGGGTCACTTGTGTTATTTTCAGTATAAAATGAAAGCATGCTGGATGCACCAGGCTTTAAAGTTTAACTGACATATTTTTCCATCAGCCTCACCACTTACCTCAATGGTCATGTGCCCGGATCATCCTGGTTTGACCTTTAACCTCACCCTAGTGAGGAATGAGCCGACATACAACCAGCCCATTCAGCAGTGGACATTTGTCTCAGATTTTGCCGTAAGAAACAGCAGTTGACGTGGCTTTTGATTGTTTGGTTATAATTAATAGTATTTTTTTTTTTTTAATCTTTTACAAAACATTCTATTTCTATGTGATTTCAGGTGCGTGACTACTCTGGTACATACACAGTGAAGCTGATTCCCTGTACATCTCCTCCCAGTCTAGAGTACACCATCCCTCCTGTCTGCAATCCCAGAGAACCAGTAACCTTTGACTTAGACATCCGCTTTCAGCAGGTGACCACAACTCATAAAAAAAAAAAAAAAACATAGGACTTTTTTTTTTTTTAATATTATAACAATGTAACAATAATATCCGATTCTAACAACATATGGGGCTTTTCAGTCTTAACTTGAAAAACACATTGCTTTAATGCAAATCATGAGGGATTGTGGTGATTAATTATGGTATATAGATTGCCAGAATCTATGGATGTATCCAGCAAAGCTTTTTCTGTATTGTTTTTAAACACAGCCTGGCCACAAAAAATGTCTCCATTTGAATTAAACTAAACAAATAAGTAGGAGCTTTCCATGGTGATAATGACTACAGTGATTAATATGTTTCAGCTGCAACAGTTTCCTAAACCTTAACTGGTGCAGTGAGTTGTTTCTCATTGCTTAAACAACCATGTTTAACTCATAAAGATCCAGAGCTACTCTTGTGTCAGTTCCCAAATGATTTTTTTCTCTCTATTAAACCTTTCTTAAGTCATTTATCATCATTTATTGTAGTATCATCCTCTGTATGTTGCAAATGTTCAGTGAAAATCAAATCTTTTCTTATATTTAACTTACTGATCATGTAGATATTCATAAAAGCTCAGATTAAAGTTGAAGGTTATTATATTCTGAAACAGAGAAAACTGAAGAAAAACTGATTTTTTCAGCAAAATTTATCAATAACTGAAAATAAAACAAGTGTCTCCATCCACTGTCATTGATCCAAATCCATGGGTTTTACTGGTGAATCAATGTTGTAGAAGATGACAGTGTTTCCACGTTCACTACAGAGCCTCTGAACGTCCAAATGGGTCATATCTGACGACCATGAAAAGATGACAAACTGCATTTTACACCAATTATTTTCATGTATTGATAGAATTAATGGATCAACAAGTATTAAAGGGTTTAGATCAGTAGATGCTTTTGGTCAACGGTGGATGTTTGGGTCTTTATGGGTTAAGAAAGAAGACATATTCCATGGTTGTGGAAAAGATGTGACTGTTTCAGAAGGGTCAAACTATTGATCTGCATCAAGCAAAGAAGGAGATTTCTAAAATTTGGTTAAAAACTGTCCAGAAGAGCATTATTAAATGGATTTCCACTTACTAACTTTTTGCTTTACACTGTACACTGTGACTACCAATTTCATGAAAGATTGTTTAAGCATTTGGTGAAATCAACTTGTAAAAAAGACATTATAACTTGCAGCTATGTTTAATAGTGCGAGTAAGAGGATTTCCACATGCTCAACGCAAAGACAGTGTAAAGCATTGTGGCTAAACAACTCTGTAGACTTAAAGACTCACCATAAAGAGCATAAGATTAGACTGTTTTTCAATGGAAAAAGGTCATGTGGTCTGATGAGTCCAAACCTGTTTTCCCACTGTTACGATCTGGGGTGGCTTCAGTTGGTCAGGTCTAGGTTCAGCAACGGTACATGTAAAATAAGGTCAGCCGACTACCATAGCGTACCGAATGACCAGGATTTAACATCAGTGGATTTTTTCCGTCATATTCCAAGAAGACAATGCCAGGATTCATCAGGCTCAAATTGTAAAACAATGTTTCAGGGAGCGTGAAACATCCTTTTCACACATGGATTGACCACCACAGAGTCCAGACCTGAATCCTACCAAGAATTTTTGAGATGTGCTAGAGAAGACTTTACACAGTTGTCTGACTTTCCATCATCAATACAAGATCTTTGTGAAAAATTAATGCAACATTAGATAGAAATAAATGTTGTGACATTGCAGAAGCTTTTCAAAATAAAGCCACAGTGAACTCATGCCATAATCAAAGCTAAAGACTGTTCAACAAAATATTGAGTGTGTGACCTTTTTTTTTTTTTTTTTTTTTTTTTTTTTTTTTTTAGGTGGCAACTTTTTTTTTTTTTTTTGGCAGTGCACCATATATACATATTTACACACAAAATTAGAACAGCAATGTGTACAATATGTACTAGACAAAATATTGTCAATATGATAATTAACCCTGTAGAGCCTGAACCATTAAATCATTGACAGAAAATTCCAGTTCTTTGAAACTGGAGCCTTTATTGGTTCTTCTGAACAACCCCAATTTTTTTTGTCAAATATCAATTTCCATGTAGGAGTTTCAGTTTTGTATCATTTTGTATGTATTTGATACATCAGGTCTCAATGCTCAAGTATTATTATGTTTGAACAAACAAAACATACTATAGCACAAACATGTGTAACAAATCGGTAATTCAAAGTTCTGCCTCCTTCCTAATTAATGGCAATATTATAGTGTCACTGGAAAGGCCTCTGGTGAACGAATTCCTGGTGGATGATACGTGTATTGCATGTATCTAATTGTATACATCAGGTTTTCCAAGAAAAAAAAATCACACTGATCATGTAGAGGGCTTCAAAACTTATGTATCAAATATGATACTTTGGGTGTTATAGGGTTAAAGAAATATATGTACATGTGCAAAAATATAGTTGTGTGTAATTAGGTTTATAAAGTTATAAGGTGGAGTTAACAACTGTCTGACTTTCCCATCATCAATACAAGATCTTGGCCAAAAATAAATGCAACTGTGAATGGATGTACCTTTTATGACATAAAACAATCTCATAAAAATGATGCGTTGTTGAATTCACACCGTAATCAAGGTTAAAGGCAGATGGATGAAGTATTAGAGTGTGGGCAAGGGTGTCTGTATTCTCCACTACTCCATCTAGTGAAGTGCATTTAAAGGGATCAAAATAATTGCTAACTCTTTTATGTGTTTTGTTTTTCAGGTTAGTGACCCTGTGGCTGCTGAGTTCAGTCTGAACACTCAGATGATCCTACTTTCCAAACGGTCCCTCTGGCTCTCAGATGGTTCAATGGGCTTCGCACAGGAGAGTGACACTGCTTTCTCACAGGGTAAAGAAGCTTCAAAATGTAGTTAAAAATAGCAACTGAACTTGAACATGTGTGCTATTGAAAAAAAATATTTTAATATTTTCAGGCAGTTCTCTCCATTCACTCGGATCAAAAGGAAATTTCCAGTAGTGTGAGACTTCTGTTGATATAGCAGAAATGTTCCCCATTATTTTCTGACGCTAAAGGATAAAAAAGACAGCGAGTCCTCTGTGAAGTGTCATTTTTACTACTTTAATGTCCTATTCCAAAACAAGCTCATAATAATGACTGCTTGAATTTAATTTATCTCAGCAAGAACTTTGAATGTCTTTGAAAAGTCCTTGGCACTTCTGCCCCCATGCGAGGGTAAAAAGCTCTTTCTGCAAAGTTGTAGCAGAAATGTTATTTTTTATTTCCCAGTGTTGCAGCCCAAGGATGTCAGAAACATTTGATAAACTACTTAGTAGAATGTTCAGCTAAACAAATGTTAGGCTAACCCATAAAGACCCAGTGCTATTTTTTCTTTATATGTAACATTTCTTAAGTGACTTATCACAATTTATTATGACATAATCCTCTATATTTTTTTTTATCTGTTTATTGACAAATCACACATTCAGTAAATGTACACAGTAGATCCCCTCATTCCCCTCTTGTCCCAACCCACCCCAGAATCCCAGATCCTCTAAAGGAAAAGAGAACACAGAATACAAAGTAAATAGTAAATAGGTAAATAAATAAATAAAAATCAAATTTGAAAATAAATAAATAAATAAATAAAAAGGGGTGTGTGTGAAATAAATAAACACAGCATTGGTTTAAGTTGCCAGTCTTCACCGAAATATGTAGAAATATACAAACATACTCTACTAGTCCCAGTTTATCACATCAGTATTGTTGTTGAAATAAGTCAGAAAAGGCATTCAGACTTATAATCTTCTGTATTTTGTGTTTTGTTTTGTTTTTTTCTGTGAAAATCATGTATTTTCCTATATCTGATTTATTATTATAACCTTTATTTAACCAGGAAAAAGCTCATTGAAATTTAAAATCTCTT
Source organism: Sphaeramia orbicularis (assembly GCF_902148855.1). Lineage (NCBI taxonomy): Eukaryota > Metazoa > Chordata > Actinopteri > Kurtiformes > Apogonidae > Sphaeramia > Sphaeramia orbicularis. Next base: position 35,326,000 of record NC_043969.1, read on the forward strand.
TTTCGAGAGTGCTCTGGTCAAACCAGTTGCAGCAGCAGAAGTTACACAAAATAGAAATCACAGCCATACATCCACACTAAAAATGTACATAAAAAAATACATAGAACACAATAAAAGTCAGTATTAACACCATACATAAAACACTAAATAAGAACATACATGTAAAACATCATTATTTTAAAAGGTACTAAAAGTATAACAACAATGTTCCTTAAAAGCAACTCAAAACAGAACCCGATTCAATCAATTATCCTTTTCCCATTTATTTAAAATGACTTTGAATGTATTAAAAGAGAATAATTCCTTTAGTTTTATCTCCTTCTGTTGGTTGTTCCAGACAGTGGGAGCAGAAAATTTAAACACTTTCTTTCCCAGTTTTGTTCTGACTTTTGGAACTCGTAGCGATAACAGATCCTGGGACCAGAGACTGTAATTATTAAAGTCATTCCAACAGATGTGGACCAGCAAATATAATGGAAGCAGACCTAAAATACATTTATAGATAAAAGAATACCAGTGTTTCTGTCTACGTGTAGAAAGATCTGTCCATCCAAGTCGAGCGTATAAAAGACAATGATGAGTCTGGGCTCTGAGGCCTGTAATAAACCTCAGAGCAATTTACTGGTCATGGAGATGTTCATAAAAGCCTGATTAAAGTCGAGAGTTATTATATAATTTAAAAAAAAACAGAGAAAACTGACAAAAAACTGACTTTTTCAGCAATATCTATCATTAACTGAACATAAACCAAGTGTGTCCATTCACTGTTACTTATCAAACTCCATGGGTTTTACTGGTGAATCAATGTTGTTGAAGATGATGGTGTTTCCATGGTAACTACAGAGCCTCTGAACATCCAAATGGGTCATATCTGATGACTGTGAAAAGATGACAAACTGTATTTTACACCAATTATTTACATGTATTGATAGGATGAATGGATCAACAGGTATTAAACAGTTTAGATCAGTAAATGGTTCTGGTCATCGGTGGCTGTTTGGGTCTTGAAGAGTTAAAGTTTTTCTGCAGTGATGAAGACAGATACTATACACTGTTTCTGCTCCTTCAGGGGATACAATTTATGGTCGAGTGATGGTGGATCCAGTGCAGAACTTGGGCGACTCCTTTATTTGCAACATTGAGAAAGTGTTCCTATGTACCGGAGCTGATGGATACGTCCCTAAATACAATCCCAGTAACTTTGAGTTTGGCTGTCTGGCTGATGCTCCGTCGCTGCTCTACAGATTCAAGATCATAGTAAGTGTAACCACAGTATGTCCTGCATCATATGACAGATTTGTTGTGTCCATTAAAGGGGTCATATTTTGCTAAACCCACTTTTGTTAGTCTTTGGTTCATTTATTTGTGTATTTGGACCCTAGTTGTTCCAAAAGTGTGAATTTGAACCCTCCAGGTGCTGCAAAGCTATCTTTATATTCATTACAGCAAAAATCAAGTGGATTTCTACAACCTGTTTCAATTCCTTCTTAATGTGTTATGTTTACAACTAGTTACATCATGAAATTTGCACATATAAGGTCAAGACTTCTGACAAACATTTTTCTGAGTACGACATAATTGTTTGTCAGCAGCAGCGGTTGTAGTCCATATTGAAAATATCCAATCCAACTTTGTTTGTAAAGCACTTTAAAACAACTGCAGTGGACCAAAGTGCTGTACTGAAGAATAATTAAAACCAAAATAGAAGAATAAAATACAGATTAGATTAAAAGACATAGAACTATACAAAAAAGAAAACAGTGCTGTACAGAAGAATAAATAAAACCCAAATACAAGAATAAAATACAAAAATAGATTAAAAAAAAAAACAAACATAAAAAGCCATGCAATTAAAAACAACAAAAAATAAGAACAATAAACCACTACTCAATAAAAACAATAGAAGAATAATAATACATTCAAACATCTCACATGGTTTCAAAAGCCAAGAAGAAAAGACTGGTTTGAAGAAGGAATTTAAAAACAGACAGAGAGGAGGACCATCTGATATAGAGAGGTGGATCGTTCCTTAGTTTATGTCCAAACTTCGAGCTGATTACCTAAAATGTTCAGTTGTTGGTTGTATTAATGAACTCAAGTGGCTGAACGGGACAGAGCGCACAGTTAACAACCTGGAGGGGGCGGGGTCATGTACATTTAAAGGGCCAGCGCTCAAAATGACCTTTTTCGTGTCATTACTCAGAAATATAGTTGAAAATGGACCTGTGGAGTTGAATTAATGAAGAATTCAGACCCAAGCATAGCATTTACAGTGGGAAATGTTTTAAAATGCATAATTCCATTTAAAAAAGCAAAATATCACCCCTCTAACTCCTTTCTTCTCTTATTTTCTCACACCAGGATAAGGCCCAACCAGAGACCCAGGCCAGGTCATTTGGCAATGTGGCGTTCAGTGCTTTCCTGGCAGTGGATGATCCTGGTGCTTTGGCTCTAGTGAGGCAGCCCGGGTCAGATGGTTTCAAAATGGATTCATCCGCTCTCTTCCAGGTAACTAAATACTGTGCTGAAATGTTGGAATGTATTGTATATGTTCGACCACTTCACCTCAGTCTGACTTTTATCAAAATAGATCAATAACAAGTGGAAAGAACTGAATGAAAATGTACTGTACTGTACCTAAGCTGTGCGTGACAGTCATGCAAACCTCCTGCTTTCCGTTTCAGTGCTCACGTTAACAGGTTAAAGCGACCACAAAGCCTGTGTGGGAAACACATCTGAGGTGTGGTTAATGCCCTGTTGTAGTTGTGTTGTCTAGAGTTTCACTGTGGAGCCTATTTTTCACACGAGACACGTTGTTCTTCATTGGATGTTGACATTTTGTTTCTGTTTTTATATTTTAACTTGTTTTAGTTATCTATTTTTTGTTTGATTTTTAATGTTTTTTAATGCTTTTATTCATTTTTATTGTGCTTTTAGTCTTCTGTACAGCACTTTGGTCCACTGTGGTTGTTTTAAAGTGCTTTATGAATAAAGTTGGATGGATTGGTAAAAATACACAGTGAAAAGATCTATTGTTGGTCAAACTTAAAATAATTACCACTTTTTAGTGTAGATTTAATACCAAGGATTTATCAGAGTGTGTCACAAACATAAGGAAGATTTAATATTGTTTTACTTAATCTTTTTAGTAGTTATACATATTAAAAATTTAATGTATTAGATTTAGTGGAATTTAAGGAAATTACAGAAATTCATTCACCTATCATCAGGTGAAGCTGGTGTACCCCCTGGGCATGTCACCAGTTCATCACAGGACTAATATATAGAGCAGGGGTGGGATACCTGTGGCTCCTGGGCCACATTTAGCTCTTGGGCTCTTTTCCAGTGGCTCCATGTGGCTTTGTCAGAAAAATAAATAAAAAAATTGAAACACTTTATTTATTTGTTTATTTATTTATTTATTTATTTAAATCACATTTTTATATTATTTTTGGAACCATAAACTTATTCTGATGTTATGCAGTTGCAAAAATGTAACTACACTCCAAATGAATCAAAAAGTAGTCGTAATAGTAATAGTAAAACAAGACTTTTTTTTTTTTATGACAAATTTCACCGTTTTCTTTAGTTTATTTGTAGTTCTGTAAATGCACTGAAACTTTGATTGCGATAAAACACATAAGGATATCTTTTGGCTCCGGACAGATTTTTTTTTTCTATTTCTGTCCTAAAATGGCTCCTTAGATAGCAAAGGTTGCCCACCCATGACATAGAGCATAAATGTCAAACATACGACCCGTGGACCAAACCCGGCCCATCAGAGGGTCCAGTCCGGCCCATTGGAAGATTTTTTTGCTTAATTCCAGATTTTTTTTTGCTTAATTCAAGCAAAAAAAATCTGCCAGTGGAACAAGTGAAAATTATCTTGGTAAGATTTCTTGACATAAGATTTTCCAGATCTAATGTCTGTAAATAAGTTCTTATGTCACTGAAAATTTGCTCTTCAGGTGATTATGTCTTATTTTAACCCTCCAGTATCCAGGTGTGCCTTTTACGCACACTTTGCACTTCATTTTAAAAAAAACTTCATATTATTTTTCACAATTTAAATAAGGTTAGAATTCAAAAGTTGTTCATTTTTGCATGACCTTTAAAATTCTGGCCACCAACTAAAATTTGCACATTGTAAACAAAAGAAAATTATAAGACTAGCATCTGTCTCCCAAGTGTGCCTAAAACGCAATATTTCTTCCATTTGATATGTATGATTAGGGCTGACCTTGATTTACAAAAATAAAATCAAATTAGAGCAGAAAAATAAATCAGTATATAATATTTAATAGTTTGATTTATAGGTGTGCATTTTATGTACACTTGGTGACAGATGCTAATATTTTTGAACATTTGACCTGGCGCCAAAAATAAAAATGCAAATTAACCGATATTGGAGTTAATCATTGACATATGCCAGGCTGCAAAAATCAAATAATATGTGATCCACTTTTTATGTAGTACATTGAAAAAAAATAATTTTTTGTATTTTTGCATCCAAAAAAATGGTTTGTTTACATTACAAACACATCACTTAAAGGGTTAAAAAATGTGACAATTATTGAGTATTTGTTGTTTTTATTTATGGCTCACATTGATGAAATAGAAAAAAGTGTAAAAGAATTAAAACAAACTGTATGAAAATTTTTTTGACATTATTCCACAAGTGTGTGAAAAAGGCACACTTGGTGCTTAGTAAGGGCCTTTCTGGACGGGATACCAGAGGGTTAAGTGTGATGACGTATTTTTCACTAGAAATGAGAAAAATACACTTGGTAAGATTTAGATTTTTTCCAGTGCTCCAAAACTGGCTGATGATCAGAGTATTGGTGTACATGTAAACAGACTCATGGAAAAACTGGATCAATGAGCTTCTCTTCTATTGTACTCCAGAGAAAATAGTGTTATTGCAGTAAGTGATAGGGTTCCTTTTATTTTAGTTTACTGGAAGTTAAAAATCGAATGTACTGTTCTGTGGGTATTATGTTTGTATACTGTGTGTTTCCATTCCCAATAAACAAAAAACATGATTAGTGGTGGTCTCTCGCTTTAGGTTTCTGCAGGAAGAGAGTGGTACATTCACACCATCTACACCGTCCGCTCCCGCGAAAACGCCAACCGAGGCCTTGGGAAGAGAAGCCTGGAGTACCACGCGTTGACCCGGCACACTGGTCTGACTCCAGAGGCTCATCACCGCACTAGAAGGTCAGCCAATGAGATGCCGGACATCGCTGACGAGATCGGAGAGAGCAACAACCGCGGCACGAACATCCTCCACATCGCGCTGGACCGTAGCATCCAGAGGAGGACCAGCCCCGAGACAGAGATCTTCACCAAAGGCGTAATCCCACGTGAGCTCAACCAGAGAGACAACAGCGACGACAGACTCATACTGATCATCGGCGTGTTCGTGGGGCTGCTCCTGACGGTGCTCATCGTCATCGTGGTGGTGGTGCTGATCCGATCCAAACAGGAGAAGAAGGAGGGACCCAAGAACTCGAGCAGCGCCGAGCCGATGATGACACGAAGCCTCAGCAACAGCAACAGCGACAGCTCCGAGGTTTAACAGACTGGCCAGTTTCGGTTGGAGTTTTAGTCCACATTTTTGTTTTGCAAGTGCCTCACGTTTTAGATAAAATGATAAGATTGTGTGTGAAGCGACACAAACTACAAGAGCTTTGATTATATTCAGAAATCTACTTGAAATACCTGCATCACTTTCACAGCCATGGAGACATTTGGGCGCTAACTAGCAGAATGACTGTGTTAGTAGCTGTTTAAAGGCACTTGTCAAGTTGTCAGCACTCGTTTATTGATTTGCTTAGATGCCTCTTGATCCAAAATTGTGTTGTTGCGTTTCCAAAGGTGCTAAAGAAGATGCCTCTTAACATGAGTGGCATTTGGTGTTTTACTGAGTAGGTCAACAGAAGCGGAATACTACAGGGTGTATCAAAAAATATATATATATTTTGAAAAATTACCCCCAGTTTCGCATTTGATAATTTTTGGAATTTTCTTTTATGGACGTCAGTAGGTAGGGGATTGGTGGATATTTGTCCAAATTTACAGACCCAGGTTTTCATGCATGAGTGAGCAGGGGCAAATTGTGCAATCCAAGTTAAAACTGGTTTGCGCGAAGTAGCGGTGGCATTTAAATCCAATCAAAGGTCATGGGAGGGGACAATGGGCATCCATCTTGTTTTTCCACAAAATTACCAGGTTACAGCATTAACACTTTGGCCACCATGTCAATTTCATTTCTTTCATTTCTTCAACCCTAACTTGTCCTGTCCTCAGTGACATTTTCAGGCCTAAACAAGTTGAATTCACTTTGAAAGGCAGGAACAGCTGCCATGGGTAAAGAAATGAAATTGACATGGTGGCCAAAGTGTTAATGCTGTAACCCAGTGGTTTCCAACCTTTTTTGGGTCGTGACCCCGTTTTAATGTCACAAATTTCTGGCGACCCCAGACATTCAAAACAGAGACTTTTTTTTTTTTTTTTTTTTTAACTAAAATTAATTTGTATTTGATCATGTAATAGTTTGCTATACTATGTTTCAAATAAATGTTAATTTTAGACAACATTTAGTCTATATCATGTATAATATTATGGATGGAGGCAGAAAAGCCAGGTGTACATTACTGCACAAAGTGAGACTTTTATTTTCCTTGGTCAGGATATGTACAGTCAGTCCAGCTTGGATTTACAAGGCTGACAACACTGGTCTACTATTTTTTTTAGAAATGATTTGCTTCAGAGATTAAATGTGCTAAATGTAATGTTACGTATTTTAATAAGATTAATTGGAAAATAAATAACAAAAGTGCCGGTTTGCTGATGTTTTCAAGGTATATGATTAAGTGTTATTACACATATATATTGGTTTATGTACATTTATATAATAGTTTTATAAATCTTCCACTAAATAGAACCTGTAAAGTGAATGTATTCTAATGTGCAGACAGTGTTTTGAAGTAGATCTTGTAGCTCTGAGACAAATATTCCTTTGGAGTCAAATCCATTCTCTTGTTAATTCTCGAGTTTCACATTTTGACCCAAGGCTGTATCTTGGAAAGTTCAGCCAACCAGCATTTTAGACTTGAATTTTCTTGATCAGTGACTCTCATGTGGTAAAATTTCATTACTTTTATTCTGGAAGCATTTTCCTTGTAGACCAGTGTAATTAATACTGAACAAACAAGAACTCAAACTATGAATTATGAAAGAGCTGCAGCATCTGAAACCGACCACAATGAACATTTGACAGATAAACAGTACCACAGTGCTTCAGTTTCAGCTCCAAAGTTTATCTGTTATGGATTGGGATTGTCTCTGTCAACTCAACAGATATTTTTTATTCGTAAATTTGGCTTTTTTTTTTTTTCAATTACTAGAAATTTCAGGTGACCCCATTTGAATTCCAGGTGACCCCACGTGGGGTCCCGACCCCAAGGTTGAAAAACACAGCTGTAACCTGTGGAAAACAACATGAATGCCCATTGTCCCCTCCCATGACCTTTAATTGGATTTAAATCCCACCACTACTTTGCGCAAACCAGTTTTAACTTGGATTGCACAACTTGCCCCTGCTCACTCATGGGTCTGTAAATTTGGAGAAATATCCGCCAATGCCCTACCTACCGACATCCATAAAAGAAAATTCCAAAAATTATCAAATGCGGAACTGGGGGTAATTTTTCAAAATGTACAGTTTTTTTTTTTTTTTGATACACCCTGTAGAGTATTCATACTTTTAATTTGCTGCATCAAGACACTATCCATATTTGGCTTACACTGGGAAAACTTGTCTGAATTATTCGTCTATTTGTCTGGATAATGTTGTTTGTCATGACTGTTCCGTGTGATCACTAGGACATTCATTTCATCACTCACATGAAAAATAATTTTAACATTGTTTTGTGTGTTTATGTTTTTGCATGCGTTTATTTTTGTACTCCAACATTTTTCAGATATTGTTAAAAAAAAAAAAAGTCGAAACACTGTTTTAATTGAAATCAAGTGCATCAGCTCTACTGTATTTCCACATATTTAGTTTTCTTTTTCACTGTATATCCCATAAAACAGTTTTTATCAGTAGCTCTTTGCTATTGTCCAAGGTCAAGTTTGGTAATTGAGACAGCTATTGTTATAAACCTAACAACAGATGGCACTGAGTCAAGTACAAGAAGTGAAATTGTATGATTCTGTCATATTAAAGTGACTTTCAAGACAGCTGGTCTGCATTGTACAGTGTAGTATAGTAGTGATTTCAGATCCACTATTTCCCACAGCGGCTCTTTTCACTACTGAGAAACTGACACTAAATTTGTAAGTCTAGACTTTAGCTTCGTAAATATAGATGGGATTCCTCAGTCTCTCTCTCAGCAGGGCTACATGTTGGCTGTTCATCTTATTAAACCGTCTAAATAGGTTCATCAGATTTCATTTAAAGGGAATGAAATGTTTCATCCACAATAAGTGTCTTTACTGTCAAACCTCCTCATTCATGTGTTTTAAATGTATTTATTTATTTTCGATGCTTGCAGATACCGATCATTTATCATTATCTTTAATATTGATTTTTTTTTTTTTATTTCAACATATGACTCAAATGTACTGTTTATGTGTTTACATTAAAACAATGTGCACATAAGATCGACTTCATCCAAGCTTTCTGTCGACTATTCTACGCTTTCCCAGGCATCAGATTGCCGTCGAATCTGGTTACCTCATCTTGTTCTTCAGTATATTTTACAACAGACTCTTAACTTCATAATCAGCACTATATAAATGTTTAAGAAGTTTATTTGCTATTTTATTTTCGAAGAAGATTCTATGCAATTTGTGATATACCCTCATGAAATGTTTACCCCAAGGATGTTTTTTTTCAGTGCACAATTTGCTCGCAAATCTATCACTGTATTAATGTACTGCGATTCTTTTATTCCAAACTACTGCTTTGAGTGTATTCTCAGCTGTATGTATGTATATACACGTGTATTACCTATAAATATACCATTTGGATGTTTTGGGAATGGTTATTGTTAAAAAAAAAAAAAAATGCATACTGTATGTGCTGTACTGTAAGTATTTGTACCATAGACCAGAGGCGCAACATGGTCTGCAAATAAATAATTTTTTCAAGAAAACATTACATTTTTCATTCACTTTGGAAATGTTATTAGTATTATACATATGTATTTTTTCTAGTAGTCTAAATATGTGATGTACTTTCAATGCAAAAAAATATATCAATATTCTGCACATATTTTGTTTATTAACCTTTTCCCCCTAGGACAGGGGTGTCAAACTCATTTTAGTTCAGGGGCCACATTCAGCTAAACTGGATCTGAAGTGGGCCGAACCAGTAAAACAGCATAACATATATAACAATATAACATATTAATATATAAATAATGTAAACTCCAAACTTTTCTCTATGTTTCAGAGTGAAAAAATAAATTTACATGATGAAAAAGTTTACATCTACAAACTATCCTTTCAAAAGATGTGAATAACATAAACAAACTGAAAAAATAAGTGTATTTTTACCAGTATTCTGCCTCAGTTTATCATTTACACATGTACATTATAACTTACAGATCACAGTGGATCTACAAATACACAAAACATTTAATAACAAACAGAATCTTGTTAAAATTGTACTTATTTCTCGTAAGACATTTCTGGTTATTCATATTTGTTCAGGTTATTCACATTTTTTGTGAAATTATACTTTGTTTACTGTAAATACATGAAAATATTTACATTTTGAAAGAAGAAAATTTGGAGTTGTCATTATTTATATGTTATTGTGATAGTATTTTACTGGTCCTGCCCACTCGAGATCGAATTGGTCTGAATGTGGAACCTGAACTGAAATGATTGTTAATATCTTAGTGTAATTTTGCATTTCACAAATTCATCCCAAGGGCCGGACTGGACCCTTTGGCAGGCCGGATTTGGCCCCCGGGCTGCATGTTTGACACCTGTGCCCTAGGGGTTTTGGGAAGTAAGGTTCATAAACATACTGCCCAAAATAAATCAAGTAAAGCTCCACAATTATTAGGTCAATATACATAAATAATTCTGGTGTTTATAATATTGTGACTGTTCCTGTGCCTGTGCAAATTCTTATTAACCACAAGGGGGAAAGAAACAACTTATCTTTGCTTATTTACAAATAAACAAACAATTGGATTACACAGTGGAAAAGACTATGACCACACTAATAATATGCATAAAAATGTCTCTGAATGTTTTCAGGAACTCCTTGACTACAAATGTACCAAAGTAGAAAAGAATATTATAGAACATAAAGATTTTATACAGGGTTTAGTGAGGATAGTCCCAGGCGCACATCACTCCAAATCACATCTACCCATTTCTCCACATAACTACACCTCTGATCTTCTAAATACGTTGATTTTTTTTTTTTTTTTTTCATAATAAATTTTAAAAACTGAAATGATTTACGCCACTCCATAAAACACTAATCTTACACAGTATTTGTTAACCTAGGCGTAAAACTTCCATGAGGAAGTTTGTCACTCCTGTGTTTACACATACAGATAACTTCCGGAAGTTTCATCCAAGTGCAAAATATCGCCTGAAATCTCGTGAGAAGTCGAATTTGGAAAAACTTTATTTAATTCTGTAGTCCTGACAAAAGTTGTCAAGATGGCTGCCGAAGACGGTATTAAAAACAGGAGCAAGACTGAGTTGGACTGCTTTGGAAGTAACTTCTGTGTTGGTCGGAGAATAACGGGGATAGAGTGAAAATGACCACGACACGGTAAAGAACAATATTAATTGCTTTTGATAAGAATAGATAAATGAAATGTTCGTTTTGAAATGATACCCAACTTGTCAGTGGGTAATGTCGCGTTTTGTTTTGGAAGATGCTGGCATTAATATTACTTTTTTTTTTTTTTTTTTTTTTTTAAATTGATAATATTTAAATTATTATAAAACAAATACCGTTTGATAAAATATGCTTGAGGTGTTATTTTAGTGACATTAGGGCTTCTTATTTTCATTAAGAAATTCAATCATTTGAAAAAAAAAAAAAAACACAAAATGCAAATTCAAAATCCAGAATATTAGAGGAGTAAAGTCAGCAATGTTCTACACAATATGTAGTCTGCTGTGAAACTACTTGGAATAAGTTTGTTGAAGTAGTTTGAAATTATACTCATCTTGTCAGTAATATTGCGTTTTGTTTTGGATGATCAATGTTGCATCAATATTACTTTCTTTTTTCCTTTTTTTTTTTATTAATAATATTAAAATTATTATAAATCAAATACCGTTTGATAACATGTGCTTGAGGTGTGGCATTAGGGCTTCTTATTTTCATCAAGTAATTCAGTCATTAGAAAGAGAAAAAAAAAAACCAAAATGCAGTTTCAAAATGCACAATATTAGATCAGTAAAATAAAGTCAGTAATATTCTACACAATATGTAGTCTGCAGTTTCACTACTTGGGACAAGTTTGTTTTAGTAGTTTGAAATGATACCCAGCTTGTCAGTGTGTAATATTGCTTTTTTTTTTGGATGATGCTGGCATCAACATTACTTTTTTTTTTAATAATAATATTAAAATTATTACAAAATAAATACTGTTTGATAAAATGTGCTTGAAGTGTGGCATTAGGGCTTCTTATTTTCATTAAGTTTTTCAATCATTAGAAAGAAAAAAAACACAAAGTACAAATAAAAAATGCAGAATATTAGATGAGTAAAATAAAGTCAGTAATATTCTACACAATATGTAGACTGCTGTATATATTCTGTATATAACTAATTTTCTCATTACTCTCATTCATTGATAAATACTACTGCTACTCTCATATAAAAGTATGATTAGTCACACACTTACAACTGAGTAAACCATGTGCTTTTATTACCAGTGCATATTCATAAAGAAAACACATTTGTTTGTATTGGTGTGACACAAACAGTGTAGGTTAAAATGCTTTAGACATATCTCATAAAGGTAAGCCTCTGACTCAGATCAGATGTCAGGCTCCCATTTGGCAACAAGTCAACCAAAAGACCAGGTCCATGAAAACAACAGCTTCCTGGTGGATTGGAATTGATAAATTAGGTCATATTTCCTGGAGCTTAAACAACCTCTGCACGTGTGGGAAGTGTGAATGTTCCCGGTTCGGTGTGTAGAACAGTATTCTGGGTAATTATGACAGACCAGGAAGCTGGCTTCTTCCTGCACCTGGTCATTCTTCTGCTGTGCAGGTTTTCTTATGATATGACATAGAATGAACACCAGGGGGCGTGAGAGCAGCATCAGCTCTACTGCTACAGGGAGGGGGTGATGGTGGATGAAGTGCAGGCAGAAAAGTCTGATCTAACAGCATGAACAGGCTATTATATGCAAGTGTATTCTAAAGCATGAATGTGTTTGCTGGCAAATGTCATTCAGTCAGTTAGAAATTAATACTCTCTAACTGTTTTCTGTTTGAATGAAGAAGAAAAAAATCTGTAACAAATAAACAGAATTCATATTCTAACCCATAATTTGGATGATGTTGGATCCAGACTGTTTGCACAAAGTAATAATTTTTATACAAAGCTCCGAAATCCAATAATGAGGAAAAAAAAGAACAATTTTAGCAGTTGTTCAGTCGACATACTGATCTATTTGGATGGATTTCCTGAGATATGTGTATATCCTCTGCTGTGTGTTAGCACTTGAATGTAATAAAGCTCTTTAATTGTTAAAGGCCAAACAAGTATTCTATAAGGCCATAACGTTCGAAACAATCATGCCCCAAAACCATGTTTTTTTGGTTTTTGATCGCATTGAAATAAAATTAAAAATGGATTTGTAGCTTTGGAAAAGACTTAAAACACTGTGCACAAACAATGATATAAATTTTGGGGGGATACGAATTCTGTTTTAAAGTGACATTTTCCTTTTAAGGGAAAATATACAGTGTAACGCTTTAAGAAAAAAAAAAAACAATTTAAATTAAATTTAGAAAAATAATTTGTAAATGCTGAGCTAGTGTATAAAATAAAATAAATTAGCTTTTTTTTTTTTTTGTCCCTTTTAAAACAACAGATATAAAACAAAAATGGTTATTGTGCTGCTTACATAAGAAATAAATATGACACTTCTTTGTTTAAGCATGTGCTGGGTTTGTTTCAAAAGCACACTTCATAACAGCTGCCATACACACACACATTAAAATCCTGTAATCTTTGACTGCTGCCCTCCAAAAAGCCGAATGGCTGTGTGTTATAGCACATACATACGGAGTGATCTAATATACACAATATACATTTATGTATATACATTACATACAGCAAATCAATGCACAAATGGTGATGACATTTTTATGTGAGATGTCAGTTTATAAGAAATTTTACATTTCATTGCTGGAGTCTAGCACTGTAATTTTCACTGTAAGCATTAACTAGTTCATAAGAAAAGCAGCTAATGGGTACACTGTTATTGTTTAGGCATTGAGTTAAAGTAAAACTTCATGCATTTGGACAGATTATGGCTCATTAAATACTTCAACTTATCTCCTACCAACTCTGTTCTCACAGAAAATGTGGTTCAATACCATCAACAGCGTAAAACACACAAAAACGCTTTTACACCAGTCCATAGCTTTATGTCCGTTACTTATCCCATTGGACGCTACATCACCCAACTTTAAAAACAGCCCTCAATAAACACCATAAGAAGAGTAAACTCAGGTTCAGATAGTTAATTATTAGAGATAAACTGATGTGCATGTCAAAAGGCTGTTCTGAAAAGGTCATTGCACCCCATGGAATACATTGGTTGTGTCGTTGTCAGTGCTTGCAGGGATAAAGGAGGCCGTCACAGCTCTACTGCAGGTAGCGGTAGACCTTAAAACAGTGGTTCCCGGAGTCTGCCACTGCTACGTGACCATCAGATGTGAGAGCCAGGCCCTGGGGTCCGTAAAGGGGGTCCGCTGATGTGTTGATATAGGATAGGAAGGACCCTGAACTGTCGAACACCTGTGTGGTTGTACAACACAGAGGGACAGGTTATGGAAGCCACTGAAAAAATTCTACATTTGTGTTTGTTTTGCGACAGATGCGATTTTGTCGAGTTTACCTGGATGCGACTGTTGCCCCAATCAGCGACAATGATATTTCCATTGGCATCCACAGCCACGCCTGTTGGAGCGTTGAACTGTCCATTCCCCTCTCCGTGAGAGCCGAATTTAAACAGGAACTCCCCGTCTGCATTGTACACCTGATAGAGAATTTAACAAGAGCCTTTTAGGAGAATGTGCAGCACTGTGCAAAAGACTTAGTCCACCTTTAGCTTTGCTGTTTTTGTGGGCTTGAAATGAGCAAACATATTTATTTCTCATTTTCTTTTCTTCAAATACAATAAGAAAATACAGGAAATAGTTAGACGCAGACGAAAGACGCAGAAAAACTGAACTAAGGCTCTGTTCAGACAACAGGTTTTAATGCACAATTCGGATTTTTTTGTGTGCTCGTTCACATTACACAATTTTAATTTTTTATTTTAATGATTTTATGAATTTTTATTGTGCTTTTAGTCTTCTTTACAGCACTTTGGTCCACTGTGGTTGTTTTAAAGTGCTTTATAAATAAAGTTCAGATTGGATTGGACTAAATGCGACTTTTATCAGTTTTAAGTATGAACTCAAGTGACCCGCATGCACGAAAGAGGTCCTGATGTAATACATGACCACGCAGGCACGCACTGTGTTTAGGGAAGTAGGTATGTTTTTTTTTTTTCTTTTCCTGAGATGCAGAGTTGTGGCGATTTTTTTTTTTTTTTTTTTTTTGCATTTCAATGACGTAAAGGTCAGATAAATGCGACCTGGCCGTTCAAACTGAAGTCACATTGCAAAATATCGGATACGTACCAAATTTAGGGCCACTTTCACATGAAAATCGGATTTGTGCTGTTCAAAGTGTCTTTAACAGAGCAGATACAGGTCACATATGGGCAAAAAAATCTGATTTGAGCCACATTTGTCTGAAGTCTGAACGTAGCTCAAAGGTTAAGGTTAGTATTTAGTGTGACCTCTGACCCTGTGACAAGAAGCAGCGCAGACAATTAGAAATATTTTACACGTGTTGAATGAAACCTGGTATAAATCATCAGAAAATTAATGCAATAAATCTCATATTGTCTGAACAAACAGGTTCAATACAGAAGGAGGTCACACTAAATACTACCAGTTTGGTTTATAGAAGCTGTTTTTTCCTTTAAACTTTAGTTTTTACAGCTGTACATACTTGTCATATCCCCCTGAGACATAGGAGAGTGAAAATTTTTGGCTTTTTTCATTAAACAATTGTCTTAATTAGAAACTGCATAATGCAACAATTTTTTCAGTTTTTTCAGATTACATTTTTTATTTATTTATTTATTTTTGGAATTTCCTTTGCAATGGACAACATATTGTTTTTAAGATCTTTTTATTGAAGTTTTGTCAATATAATACAAGTGCAGCGCTGAATGGTCCTTACAGAAATCTTAAGTAAGCATGGGTGTAAATCAATTGCAGCTAGCACCATAGAGAGACAAAAAAAAAATTAAAAAAACAGCAAACAATAAACTGTACATAAAATAATCCCTCCTCAGTCACTGCCAGTGCACTAGACATCACATTTTTTAAGTAAAACTGTCAAACTTTTGTCCCCTACAGAGGACAAAAATGCATTGCTGGGTCTCAGGAGGATGTATCCAGACTGGATGTTAATATATAGATTAAGAAATGCATGTGCGGTCATTAGAACTTTATTAAACCAGCAAACACAATGTCAGCCCAGGACATTTGCACAATACTGTAAATGTCTAATGGGATGGACAATTAAAGCAAAATGTAGAATAAATGCAATGTGAATACTTCTTTTACTGTAAATCTTGAGTTTGTTAAAGTCATACAAAGCCATTAACTTTACTTTCTACATGTATATTTACTACAGGGTGTCCCATAAGTCTCCATACATAGGAGACATAATACATTCCCTACATATATGGTTCTAACATGTATTTCTTTATATTTCAGATAACCCAAAGAATGCATTTGAATAAAGAGCAACGAATTGAAATCATCCTGATGGCCGGTTCAGCAAGCAGTCGTATGGTTGCAAGCGCATTTAACAGAAAACATGGGATGAGTATCACACACGACACTGTGGCAAAACTTACTGTCAAGTTCAAAAAACACAGGAAGTGTTTTAGATCAATTTGTTCCTGACAAAATGGCAGTCATATAGAGCATATTATATAAATAAAAATGGTTTATGTCAAGAAACAGTTATTTTTCCTATGTATGGAGACTTATGGGACACCCTGTACTAACACATACTTGCTGCGAACCGTACCTTTACTGAATGGTTGTGGAAGTCTGTTACCACAATTTCATTTTTGTTATTCACGGCCACAAAATGAGGACCTGGAAGTAGCAGATGGGACAGAGAGGGAAAAAGCAGAAAGATGAGTCATCCACAGCCTTTCAGCACAGCACAGGAAGTTCCACACTATTTTAGAACAAGACATACAATGGTCACAAAGAGATTCTGAGAGTTGAAGTAGGACAACACAAGAGACGTGACAGAGCTGATGGATCAACATGGAAAAGAGAGAGTTTTTTGTTTTTTTTTTCTAGTTCACATTCACAGTGAAGTCATTACTTACTGAAAACAGGGCCAGATTTACTAAGCTTTTGTTCCAGTGCAATGTTTGCACCGCTTTTTTCTAAAAGAAAAGAAAAGGTCCAAGTGAGAAATTAAACTGAAATACATGGTGAGTTTGAACAGAAATACGCTTTGACAGGCTTTCTGGGCAACAGCTGTTAACATAATAACCAGTGATTATTATGAGAGTGGCAAAAACTGGAGGACAAGCATCATCACATTCTTTTCATGCAGTTGCGGACATTACAGTATTTTATTTTTATTTACTTCCTATGTGATGATCGGGTCGCTCATCAGTGCAGTAGTGTACACATCATAACAATCTTCAATGCATGCACACGTTCAATGGAAATTCAAAGAAATATATCATTAACATGCTTGTGAGTGGACAACGATTTGCACAAATAAAGTGTAAAACAGAAATAAAGTTTGTAAATCTGGCCCAAACTCATGCCCTGGATCCTGAACCATGAAACAGTATTTGGAAGTGCCTCTTATCCCGACGCTGAAAAAGACATTATCAGTCTTCCCGCCACCCCCCCGATCACCACCAAAATGTAATCATTTGTTCCGTGTGCCAGTATCAATATTCCCTGAAAATTTCATCAACCCCCCCCCCATCCCCACCAAAATTTAATAATCATTTGTTCCTGTTCCTTGTGCCAATATCAACATTTACTGAAAATTTCATCAACCCCCTCCCCGATCACCACCAAAATTTAATCATTTGTTCTTTATTGCATCAATCCCCCCCATCACCACCACAATGTAATCAATTTTTTTCCTTGTGCCAGTGTCAACATTTCCTGAAAATTTCATCAAAATCTGCCCCCCCATCACCACCAAATTGTAATTATTTGTTCCTTGTGCCAGTATCAATATTTCCTGAAAATTTCATCAAACCCCCCCAATCTTATATCATAGATTAAAAAAAAAATAAAATAAAATAAAAAATAAAAAATAATAATAATAATAATAACTAGAAAAGCACTTGGAGGTTGCAGCCCCCCCCCCCCCCCAAAAAAAAAAAAAATCACCACCAAAATGTAATCATTTGTTCCTTGTGCCAGTGTCAACATTTCCTGAAAAATTCATCAACCCCCCCAATCTTATGTCATAGATAAAAATAAATAAATAAATAAATATAATATAATAATAATAGTAATAATAATAATAATAATAATAATAATAATAATAATAAATAACTACAAAAGCACTTGGAGATCGCAGCCCCCCCCCAAAAAAAATCACCACCAAAATGTAATCATTTGTTCCTTGTGCCAGTGTCAACATTTCCTGAAAAATTCATCAACCCCCCCAATCTTATGTCATAGATAAAAATAAATAAATAAATATAATATAATAATAATAATAATAATAATAACAATAATAATAATAATAAATAACTACAAAAGCACTTGGAGATCGCAGCCCCCCCCCCCAAAAAAAAATCACCACCAAAATGTAATCATTTGTTCCTTGTGCCAGTGTCAACATTTCCTGAAAAATTCATCAACCCCCCCAATCTTATGTCATAGATAAAAATAAATAAATAAATATATAATAATAATAATAATAATAATAATAATAATAATAATAATAATAATAAATAACTACAAAAGCACTTGGAGATCGCAGCCCCCCCCCAAAAAAAATCACCACCAAAATGTAATCATTTGTTCCTTGTGCCAGTGTCAACATTTCCTGAAAATTTCATCAACCCCCCCCAATCTTATGTCATAGATAAAAATAAATAATAATAATAATAATAATAATAATAATAATAATAACTAGAAAAGCACTTGGAGATCGCAGCCCCCCCCCCCCAAAAAAAATCACCACCAAAATGTAATCATTTGTCCCTCGTGCCAGTATCAACATTTTCTGAAAATTTCATCAACCCCCCCCAATCTTATGTCCTAGATAAAATAAAATAAAATAATAATAAATAACTAGAAAAGCACTTGGAGATCGCAGCCCCCCCCCCCCCCCCCCCCCCAAAAAAAAAAATCACCACCAAAATGTAATCATTTGTCCCTCGTGCCAGTATCAACATTTTCTGAAAATTTCATCAACCCCCCCCAATCTTATGTCCTAGATAAAATAAAATAAAATAATAATAAATAACTAGAAAAGCACTCTGAGATCACAGCCCCCCCCCCCCAAAAAAAAAAAATCACCACCAAAATGTAATCATTTGTTCCTTGTGCCACTATCAACATTTCCTGAAAATTTCATCCAAATCCTTCCATAACTGTTTGAGTTATCTCGCTAACAGACAGACAGACAAACAACCCCTGATGAAAACATAACCTCTTTGGCAGAACTACTAAAAATGCTCATAGGAGACAGTCAGAAGTAACACACAGTACCTGCAAAGTGTCTGTCTGACGTCCCTCTGGCTCCAAACTTTGTCACCAGTTTTCCATTTGATTGGAAAATAAAAACGCAGCAGGCTTTGTTATCCACGGTGATGATGTGTCCATTCTTATCCACAGCTACACCTTTAGGTCCCATCAGTCTCCCAGCACCAATTTTGTTCTGTAAAGTCACAGTTTGTTCATTAAATGAGACATTTTACTTCTTCAAATCAAATCTAAGTGTATGTTTATATTTATCCGTGACTTAAAACTGTTTCACCTTGAATTTGCCGTCAGAGGAGAAAATACTAATCCATCTGTTGTCATAGTCAGCCACGATAATGTCACCATTCATGTCCACCGTGACCCCTGTGGGGCGCTGCAGCTGCCCCGGTGAACGACCTCTGACCCCAAAACGCATCTTAAACTGGCCGTCATTGGAGAATATCTATAAAAGAGAAAGTACAATTAAATTATGGTTGGAATTTTAGCTTTTATATCTATTTCATCTTTCTGATGGTTCTTCATATCAGTTTAGATTTAGGCCATGTCCACACCAAACTGCATGTTTTCCTATCCAATCTTTTCTTTTGTCATTTTCAAAAAAGTGCTCCATAAACACGGAGTCATTTCAGGAAATATCTGCGTCCACACGAAACCCCTGAAAACAATGTAGTACAAATGCGAGCCTGTGTGTGGTGTTGTAATGCCCTCGCAAAAAAACGGAGCACTGCAAAAATTTAAATCTTACCATGTGTATTTTTCTCATTTCTGGTCAAAATATCTCATCACACTTAAAATAAGACATAATCACCTAAAGTGTAACTTGTAAATGAGATATAAGAACTTATTTTTAGACAATAGATCTTGAAAATCTTTTTTCAAGAAATCTTACCAAGATAATTTTCATTTGTTCCATTGGCAGTCTTTTTTTTTTTTTCTTGCTTGATTCAAGTTTTTTTTTTTTTTTTGCTTGATTTAAGATTTTGTTTTTTTGTGCTTAATGCAATATTTTTTTATTTTTGCTTAATTCAAGATTTTTTTTTTTTGCTTAGTTCAAGATATATATATATATATATATATATATATATATATTTTTTTTTTTTTTTTTTTGCTTGATTTAAGATTTTTTTTTTTTGTTCAATTCAAGATTTTTTTTTTCCTTAATTCAGTTTTTTTTTTTTTTTTTGCTTAATTCAAGATTTTTTTATTTTATTTTATTTTATTTATTTATTTATTTTGCTTAATTTCCAATTTTTTTTGCTTAATTCAAGCAAAAAATCTGCTAATGAAACAAGTGAAAGTTATCTTGGCAAGATTTCTTAAAATAAGATTTTCCAGATCTGTTGTCTAAAAATAACTTCTTATATTTCACTGAAAAGTTACTCTTTAGGTGATTGTCTTATTTTAAGTGTGATGAGATGTTTTGACTAGAAATGAGAAAAATTCACTTGGTAAAATTTTTATTTTTGCAGTGTACAAGATCATAATAATAAGGTTAATTAAACTTTTTTTTTTAGCACCAAATGAGGGTTTACAACAAGCTTTACAAGGTAAAAATGTGTAAGTAGTTTTACTTTTATTTTGAGAAATACATTTTTCATTTAGTGGTAATGTTTTTCTGTGTGTGTTATGAGGAAAGCTTGGAATGTGGAAATGTTCTGAAAGAATACAAGACCTAGAATATAATACTTCTATTAGAGTTGAAAACAAAGCAGATTTTACCTGCACTTCTTTGGCATTTTAGTACATTTATTATTATTATTGATTATAATTATTATATAGTTTTCATGCTTTGTAAATTACTGATTTTTTTAAAATTATATTTCTGATTTAAATGTTTTTTGGTTTTAGTTTTTGCATTCATCAATTATAATAAGCCTGAAAAGATTGAACTTGTTATATTTTTGGCGGGTTTTTGGAAAATAAAACCAGATACTGACCTGTATACACTGGTTGTTGCTGTCTGCCACCACAATCCTTCCATTACTAGAGGTTGAAATGCCTTGTAGGTTTGTGAATTCTCCTTTATCTCGTCCTCTTGTTCCTGTCAAATAAACAAGACATAACATCAGACTCCTTCAGCTTTAAGGGGTTGTAAAGAATAACGTACAATCGGTGTTGTAACATTTTCACGAACAAAGAAGACTAGTTTGTTTTTGCTCCACAGAAGATGTAAAACTATATCACTCTGCATTATTTATCATCAGCAGGTAAAATAATTATAATAAGAAAATCATAGAATTCACTTTTGTCCTCTTTGTAAACAGATCACAGTTGAATTCATCAGCAAATACCAAACTTATCAGTATATTTAGTGTTTCTTTAGTCTCCACCCACCCACTCTGTAGATCAGTTCGTCCTCTATGGGGTTCTCCTTTTTCTTGGTGGTGCTGTACATACTGGAGGGCCTGCGTACAGCTTTCTGCCGAACGTGACCCCCTCCTCCGCTCGGAGACTTTACTCTTCTTTTCACATCATCTGGTGACTGGAGGACGTCTGAAGGCTTGACAGCTCGCAAGCGAAAGGGACTCCCCCTCACCGGCTGTTCGTACAACAGCAGCGAGAACGTAAACTCTCCCTCTGAGCGGATGGTGTATCCAACCTCGTAGGTGCCGTTCTTGTTGTCCACCACCTCGGCATTGGTGCAGGCGCCGTCCGCAGAAAGGATCTCTGCCCTCAGAACAGCGTTACCAGTCTTCACCAGCTCTCCGTCCTTATCTTTAGTGGTGACTGTGACCGTGGTGTGTTGGCCCACCAGGGCGTGGCGCAGGCCTTCGCCGGTGGCAACGCTGGTATGTCCCACAGCCCCCGTTGTGATCAGAACTCCCAGGTTCTGGATGGAGCGCCGAAGGCCGTCCGTCTCGACCAGACATTCGAGATGTCCGTTTTCATGTGGGTTCTCAGGGAAGCTGTGTCTCGCCAGGGCACTGACCCGCTCACCCATCTGCTTCTGGACCAGCAGGACCTCGGTGGCGCTGCCGTGGCTCAGGGCCTGTTCTGTGAAGTTGCAGCTGCTTTGAATGTTTTCTTTGCCTTGAAGCAAAGAAGTCAGCTGGGCTTGAAGTACCTGGAGGCAAACGGGCAGGGGTTTACAGCTGTCTGAAGCACTGTGAGGTTCCGCTGAATGAAAAGTCCTCTATAAATGCAGTTCATTATTATTATTATTATTATTATTATTATTATTATTATTATTATTACCTCCGCCAAGGAACTGTGGAGGTTATGTTTTCATCAGGGTTTGTCTGTTTGTTTGTCTGTTAGCAAGATAACTCAAAAAGTTATGGACAGATTTGGATGAAATTTTCAAGAAATGTTGATACTGGAACAAGGAACAAATGATTCAATTTTGGTGGTGATGGGGGGGGGGGACTGATCTGCCTTGGTGGAGGTCTGAGGGCTTTTTTAGTTATTACCTCCACTAGAAGGTATTGTGATCACTTTGCTTTGTGTGTTTGAGTGCATGTTTGTTTGTTGGTTTGTTTGCGTGTTTGTTTGTTAGCAAGATAACAAAAAGTTATGGACGGATTTTCACAAAATTTTCAGGAAATGTTGATACTGGCACAAGGAAGAAATGATTACATTTTGGTGGTGATGGGGGACCAGCTCTGTCTTGGCAGAGGTCTGTGCTCTCCAAGTGCTTTTCTTGTTGTTGTTATTATTATATTATATTATATTATATTATATTTATTTATTTATTTATTTTAATGACATAAGATTTGGACCATTATATAATCCGAATCATGTTTATTGCCATGTAAATAAACAGGGTTCACATTACTATGAGTTTGCTTCAGTGGTTTGGTGCATACATACAACATAGAGTAGATAAGAAGCGTGCAGTAAAAAATAAAATAAATAAACTAGAAAAGGGTCAAAACACAGTAATGTCCCATCAGACAGCGAAATTTAATTGATTGCCATTCCAACATTTATTTCAACATAAAGTAGTTCCTTGTTTTGGATAATCCCTTATGGTCCAATTAAAGCAAAAATGAATTTAACAGTAAAAATGTGGATCATTTAGCAACACTCATCTGTCAAATTGTCTCTAAAATGTCCCGTCAGACAGATTTCGAATATCATGTTTTGACCCAAAAGCATTTGGAGAGCGCAGACCTTCACCAAGGCAGATCAGTCCCACACACACACACACACACACACACACACACACACACACACACACACACACACAATCACTACCAAAATGTAATCATTTGTTCCTTGTACCAGTATCAACATTTGCTGAAAATTTCATCAAAATCCCTCCATAACTTTTTGAGTTATCTTGCTAACAGACAGACAAACAGACAAACCCCGATGAAAACATACCAAGTAAGATAAGAGTTATTGTGGACTATCCTGCACATATGTCTGTATGGATGTACATCCTCCACACAGTGTGTATGCAGTGAACATGTAACTGTATGACAATATGCTCTAATGAAAACATTTAAAGAAAAGAGTTATTGTGGACTATCACATTTTGCAAAAGATAAACAAGATTCTAACAAGATTTCAATCCCATTATGCTTCAGGAAAACCTCTAAAATACTGACCTTCTGCTTCGTACTGCAGATGTTTTCCACCTCAGTTATGAGAGCCGTCTTGCGTTGGTGTAAAGATTTCTCCAACTCATCAAAAGTGTTACTGATTTCAGCCACTGCGTCATTTTTCCTCTCTGTTAGCTGCTTGGAGATCTCATTCACAAGGTCAATGGCAGCTGTCAGCTGAGGTAGTCTGTCACAGGGAAGGAACAAAGAACAAAACTTACAAAAGTGTTACAAACTTTTCTAAATCAGGGTGTTTGCTCTTTATCCAAATAAAAATTCCAGACTTTTTCAAAACTGCAATTTTTTTCCCCCCAAAACCTTGACTTTATGTACTTTTATACCTACTTGCCTACTTTTTTGGTTGAGATTGTACCTGTTGTGTGTAGTAGAAAAGTAAATTTTAATAAATGTATGAATGAATAAATGAATGTATAATTCACAGTATATTATGTTTTACTGACAGAAACATTTTCAAAACATATGAAAATTGCAAAAGTGCATGGATATGACACAAACCAGTTTCACTAGAATCATTCCAGTACCATAGTCATTCCAGCACATATTCAGTTTTCCTCATGTATTTCTAATGTTACAAGACTATGTGCCTTTGAGCATACTCTAAAATTCAACTATGAGAGAAACTTTTTTCCATACTTTATTAAGACTTTCACACAAAATTCCAGATTTTTCATGGTCTGGAAAACAGCATTTCAAAATCCCATACTTTTTAAAAACTTTCAAGACCTGTGCAAACACCCTGTCAGTGCAGTCATTCTAGTCATTATGGACCGGAACTCTTCAGCTCGTACCTGTTGCGTACAGTGTCCAGCTGATTTTTCAGCGCTGATTTATGTTGTTCCAGTACGTCTCTCAGAGGAACTGTCACATGTTCTCTGTGTTCTCCTTCTGTGCACTCTAGACACATGGCTGTTTCACATGACTCGCAGTAAAACTCCATCACCTGCAGATGGCACAGTAGAGTGTGAGATCATTTAACATACAGTTTTTCAGTATTTTACTTAGAAATTCAAACATATAAAAGATTTAAGACTTGTATTTGTCGTTGGAGGCAAATTGTTTCTGCCGCAGTATCAATTAAAACAACAACAAACAGCAATGATGAAACACAGTGAGACACAAGACGACAATCACATAAAAAATGGTGGTGCATAAAAACACTTACTTAAATGTAAACTACTGGTAAAGCTATCTGTGCTGTACAGAACTGAGCATAGAAATGACTGAGGGTATGAAGGAGAATATGTATCTATTGGTTTTGCAGAGTTTGTATGGGTGCTTGAAATCCTTGAAAATGCTTGGATTTCAATGTTGTGTTTTCAAGGTCTGAAAAGTGCTTGAAAGTGTTTGCAATTCTAACTCTGTGATTTATTTATTTATTTATTTTTTAAATAGACTCTGCCAGGTTAGATGTCAAGCCAAAGCTACTTACAAAGAGGTGACACATTTTGAAAAAATAGACCTTTATTTCAAAAAATAAGTTTTCCAGGTGTTCTCAGGTCAACTCCAGGTAAATTTGTATCTTAATCTTTGGGTCAGTGCAAATGTGCCTGAAGAACAGCAAGTAGCTTTGGTTTTTTTTGGATAAAACTTTGTGTTCTCCTTTAATTTGTAAACTTCTTGCTATTATGAAACCTAATTTATAGCATAATACTATGTACATCTATGGAAGAGGATTAGGGCCACTGGAAAAAAAAAAAATTAAGGTCCAATATATATTTTATTATTATTATTATTATGGGAAAAATAGTCAGAATTCTGAGATTAAAGTCAGAATTTTGACTTCTTTCTCAGTTGACCAAAAGGTGAGTTAATGTTATGTTTTCAAACTTGTGTACGTAAATTTGAAGAAAAAGCCACTGATATCTGTTTCCCTTCCTTTTGCTCATCTAATAGTGAAATGGCTTCCTCCAGAACTCCTCGTATGTGTAGAAAGTCACCTAAATCTGTTATTATGTCAGCCTGCTGTACTCCTCCTGTAAGCCATAAAGCAAAAGTTGCACTCCCTGAATGTGAGATTTTTTTTTTCAGAATTCTGAGAAAAAGTCAGAATTCTGACTTTAATCTCAGAATTATGACTTTTTTTCCCCTCAGAATTATGACTTTTTTCTCAAAATTATTACTTTTTTCTCAGAATTCTGATGTTTTTTTTTCTTCAGAATTTTGACTTTAATCTCAGAATTCTGACTTTTTTTCTCAGAATTCTGACTTTTTTTTCTCAGAATTTTGACTTTAATCTCAGAAATGACTTTTTTTTCTCAGAATTCTGACTTTTTTCTCAAAATTATGACTTTTTTCTCAGATTTCTGACTTTTTTTCTCAGAATTTTGACTTTAATCTCAGAATTATGACTTTTTTTTCTCAGAATTCTGACTTTTTTCTCAAAATTCTGACTTATTTCCTCAGAATTCTGACATTTTTATCTCAGAATTTTGACTTTGATATCAGAATTCTGACTTTTTTCTCAAAATGATAATAAAAAAATATATATTGGATCTTAATTTTTATTTATTTGTTTATTTTTTCGAGTGGCCCTAATCCTCTTCCGTATACATCATTGTGATAAAAAGTGAAAAGAAAAAAAAAATTACAAGTCTATATATTCCTGTAGATATGTATTTTACCCCAGCCAGTGAGATGAAAATGACTCTTAAAAGTGCTTAAAAAGGGCTTGAATTTGATCTTGAAAAATGTGTATGAACCCTGGTTTTGGCTGATGGGTGAGTTTCATTCTTTGACACCTGATTATTGTACAGTTCTGAAAGAGTACCAATAATTTTACAGCTCACCTTATCCTGGTTAATGAGTTTTTTTGTTTCAGATTGATAGATGTAAACCAGCTAATGAAAGAGAACACCATAATGGACTCAATAAAACATCTTTAAAACAAAGAAACATACACAACATGATATCTACTATTAACAGTGCACATTGTCACCATGAGCTTGTGCTTGATAAGTGTACCCTACTATCAGGCTCTCGGTTGTATAGTTAAAACTTACCTTTCCCTCATGGTTGGGGCAGGACAGGGGCTGGCAGGCTATAGCTGCACCTGCTGACTCCAGAACATTGCACGCTTCAGGTCGACTACACTCCGGGTCTCGCTGTAACACCTCCATCAGGTTTGTGATGAAGAAGTTGTTCTGAAGGGCAGCCACACCCTTTTCTGGCAAAATAGAAGTCTGTCTGCAAACTGGGCAGGACAGCGTCAGAGACTGAGGAGGGATGTAGTTCTGTAGACATCTGCAAAGACACCATGTGAAGGAGAAAAAGTGAATACAGCTGCCATATAGTAACTGTTTTTTTTTTTTTTTTTTTTATTCTAATTTTTATTCTAAACAGTCTCATAATATATTACACAGGACATCATTGGTACAAAGTAAACTGTGCTCTTCTTTTTTTTTTTGTAAAGCTCACTGAAAGGAAGAAAAGGAAAGAAAAAAAAAGATAATTTGTGAATCTTTGTTGCATGAATATTATCATAAATATAGACTGTGCAGTGCGATACATTTGTGACGATCAGTACTTTTCATGGTCATCCTGCTTTGTATGTAGAACCATAACATGAATAGTAATGAAGATTAGATATCCAAACAAACATATTTACATTTACTTACACACACTCACATTTATCTACATGCATAAATGACTGTCGATGTGTCCATGAAGTGCACTAATGTAAAAAAAAAAAAAAAAAAGGAGTGGTATAAATAAATAAAGTAGATAAGTAAGTAAATGGATAACACTGGGTTGCAAAAAAATGTTTTTTGCAAGTTGTCTAGGTTTTTTCAACTGAATTAGGACCATTTTGCACCGCTAAATCCAAAAATGACATCTGTTTTTCTCAATCAGGTCAGGTTTTTTTGCTAATTTGATTTTGAAAATTTTGATCTTCTCACAAAATTGATAAAATTTTTGTGACTTTATCAGTTGATTTTTTTTATATAGTTCTCACCCAAAATAGGTTTTAAGAGAAAAAAAATTTCTAACAGGATTCCTGTTAGGTACAATGGTGTATTCACCGCAGATGTAGCAGAATACGTCAGGCTTATTTTTGCAAGATCTTCTAGTCGAAGCCATTTCATTCACCTGTAATATTAAAAAAACCATTAATCATAAACTGGCAAAAGTAGAATCTTCAGAACTCGTTTACTGCAAGAAATATGAAAGAATTTTGTATCATATGATGTGAAAATGCCCATAAATGTAAGCAAAAATGTTAAAAAGCCAGTATGTAGCATAGTTCAGAAAGTTGACCTGATTGAGCAAAATTAATGTGATTTTTTGATTCAGCACACCAAAATGATCCTAAATCAGCTCAAAAAACTTAAACAATAAATTTGTTGTTGACCAGTGTAATAATAATGATGTTAGGGTCTGTGATAAAACATGGGTGACAAGGTTAGTCATTTAAAAATATTTTGAAAATTTGATTTCAGTGCTTGAATCAAGTTTAATGGTGTGTTAATTTTTCAGTTTTGCTTGTGTTATACATTTTGAGAGAGGATTTATACTTTTTTCCCTAAGTTTAAAACTTACTGTCCATGAAAATGTCAAGTGGTGTAACCCAAATAGAATGAGAAATTTATCTTAATTTTGTCTAAAAAATGAGTAGCTGAGGGAGCAGATTTAATCATTTTGTTTTACAAGTGCCCTTTAAAAGATGTTAAGATAGGTAATATCTAAATCAGAAATTTGGGTCTTTTTGTGTCATTGAGCAATTAACAAGCTTGTACATATAGCCAACCCCACTTCTACGAAATAAGACAAAGAAAATTATATATACAGGGTGGGGAAGCAAAATTTACAATATTTTGAGGCAGGGATTGAAAGACAGTGTATGACCAATTAGTTTATTGAAAGTCATGAGAATTTATTTGCCACAAAAAAATTGACATAATAGAAAATGTTTTTATTCTATGTGTCCTCCTTCTTTCTCAATAACTGCCTTCACACGCTTCCTGAAACTTGCGTGAGTGTTCCTCAAATATTCGGGTGACAACTTCTCCCATTCTTCTTTAATAGTATCTTCCAGACTTTCTCCTGATAGTTTTGCTCATAGTCATTGTCTTCTTTCCATTATAAACAGTCTTTATGGACACTCCAGCTATTTTTGAAATCTCCTTTGGTGTGACGAGTGCATTCAGCAAATCACACACTCTTTGACGTTTGCTTTCCTGATTACTCATATGGGCAAAAGTTTCTGAAAAGGTATGGATAATAGTGTTAGGTATGATTATGACATCAATATATGTTTGGTTTCAAAACAATTGACGTAGTGCCTGCTGAGAAAAAAACAACTAAATGTTCATTGTAAATTTTGCTTCCCCACCCTGTAAATACATATATATGTATACACACATAGCAGTATTAACCCTTAGGGGTCCACGGCCACAGCCCTGTGACTGAACCACATGACATTTTCAACACGTCATAGTTTCGGAAGTCGGTCACATAGACCACTGGGGATAATTGCATTTGAAAGTGCGGAATAGAGCAAATACAACCAGGGATATCACAATTTGAAACCGGAGCAAACAAACGTGAATAAAAGTATGAAAATGAGGGGGGGGGGTTATATTTCTGACCATATCTACGTCATTTTTTGTCTTTTTTCAAAACAGAAAAAACTGGCCAAATCTGCGGATTCTAATCCACAGACTGCATTAGTGTTACAGGTAAGGGTGAGGATGACCCCCACCTGAACCAGAAGTGGAAAGTGGGAGGACCAGGGGATGGGGGGAAGAAAACTATAGAAAATATCTATGTAAAGATATGCTTTTGTGTCAAATATTTGAGTATAGTTTTAATTTATTACAATTTTGATTTTATATCCCTAATATTTGGAACCAATATTCACTTTTAAAGTCTTTGAAAAGGTTTGTTCAGCATCTTTATGTTATTTATGCAATAAATTATATAGATTTTTCAAATCAGATTTTATATTTTATGTGAGTTTTTTGTCCTTTTGTGTTGATATAGTAGGTTAAAGTGAAAAAATAATAGACAGATGATATAGATGAAGTTGTGCTGAAAAAAAAAAAGATACTAAACATGGGTATAATAAACATTTATTTATATAGTATATAAAGGAAAAATCAAAAGTACTCAAAAACAGCCAAAATAGGCTCAGACCCCTAAGGGTTAATAATCGTAATAAAAAGAAAGAAAAAAAAAAAAAAAGTTGAAGAAGCCTAAGAGTGCACATGTGCATTGAGGATTTGGATATTCAAGTATAAAAGATTCCTATGAACATAAGTTAAGGATATTTCTTTTTTTTTTTTTTATTTCTTTTTAATTTTTTGTCATTTTTGCCATTTGTAAATAAAACTGTCTGGTCATTAAAACAATGTTTCATTCAGTTCACACACAAAAAAGTAAAAAGCGCTGTGCAAGAATCCCAACTGAAAAAAATAGCCCAAAAATTAAAAATATCCTTAACTTTTTGTTTGTAGTGTATGTAATCCAAGGCGCTCAACAATTTTTCAATTTCTCCTGTTGAAGTCGTAAAGAAAATGTGATTTTCTCCATTACAAAAAATTTCATGGATCACGGTTACCCAATTATCCAGTGTAGGAGCTTCAGTCTACATCCATCTCCTGGTGAGAGCTTTCTTACTTGCTAACAATAGGACATTAAATATATATTTGGAAGATAGTAACTATTTTTGAGTTGACATGGTAGAAAGTAAATGCATTTCCTTTAGACTTGCTCAGAAAACAGCATGTGATAGAACAAACAGCTCTATCTGTCCCATGTGAGAGCAGCAGATTGGTGGAAATTGGTGCTTGCTGCCAACAATGCGCTGCCAGTACGAACGCTGTCTTTTTTTCCTGTGGCCAAAGTTGAAGTGTTTGGTGCATTACATCATGCAGAGGCCAAAATGATGAGAGAATCCCTGTCATAAACGGTGGGATATCCGAGAGCTGCACATTACTCTTATTACATCGAAGAAAATAATTCAACTGTGCATGAAATTTTGTTCTGATTGGTTTGACATAATCACATTTCTAAATGCAAACTGCTTTTAGATAATCGAATCAAAATGGACTGAACTGATTACAACAGCTTTGTTTAGAAAATTGTGTTTTTTCTCTCTCTCTCTTAATGGCTTTGGTATATGATAAACTCTGATAAACTAAATAAAGATGATTTTAACCCATAAAGACCCAGTGCTACTTCTGCGGTAGTTCCCAAATGAATTTTTTTCTCAATATTTAGCCTTTATTAAGTGATTTGTCACCATTTGTCATAAAATACAGGGTGGGGAAGCAAAATTTACAATATTTTGAGGCAGGGATTGAAAGACAGTGTATGACCAATTAGTTTATTGAAAGTCATGAGAATTTATTTGCCACAAGAAAATTGACATAATAGAAAATGTTTTTATTTTATGTGTCCTCCTTCTTTCTCAATAACTGCCTTCACACACTTCTTAAAACTTGCGTGAGTGTTCCTCAAATACTCGGGTGACAACTTCTCCCATTCTTCTTTAATAGTATCTTCCAGACTTTCTCCTAATAGTTTTGCTTATAGTCATTCTCTTCTTTCCATTATAAACAGTCTTTATGGACACTCCAACTATTTTTGAAATCTCCTTTGGTGTGACAAGTGCATTCAGCAAATCACACACTCTTTGACGTTTGCTTTCCTGATTACTCATATGGGCAAAAGTTTCTGAAAAGGTATGGATAATAGTGTTAGGTATGATTATGACATCAATATATGTTTGGTTTCAAAACAATTGACGTAGTGCCTGCTGAGAAAAAACAACTAAATGTTCATTGTAAATTTTGCTTCCCCACCCTGTAATTCTCTGTATTTAGCATTTTTCCAGTAAAAATCTGGTATTTTCCAACATTTAATGGTCTTATCATGTAGGTGTTCATAAAAGCGCAGATTAAAGGTGACGGTTATTACATCAAAAACAGAGAAAACTAACATTTTCATCAGAATTTATCATTCAATGAACAGAAAACAAATGTCTCCGTCCACTGTCATTGATCCAACTCTATGGGTTTTACTGGTGAATCAATGTTGTAGAAGATGACGGAGGAGCCTCTGAACATCCAAATGGGTCATATGATATCTGATGACCATGAAAAGATGATAAATTGCATTTTACATCAATTATTTACATGTATTGATAGGATTTATGGATCAACAGTTATTAAACATTTTAGATCAGTTGATGGTTTTGGTCACTGGTGTATGTTTGAGTCTTTATGGGTTAATTTATCCATTTAGTGTGAGTGTGTTTTATCTCAATGGTACTCAAACCTCAGAGGCTGTGGATCTGAGAGTGCTCGAGATATCCTTTTTATTTTATTGAACAGTTTGGATTTTCACTGTCATTATTGTCTTACATAATCTGTCATGTGCTACCATCCTATTTGCAGTGGTGGTAATGTCGTAAACATGGTTTAACCCATAAAGACCCAAACATCCACCAGCGACTGAAATGATTTACTGAAATAAAATGTTAAATACATGTTGATCCACTAATCTGCTCAATACATGTAAATAACTGATGCAAAATACAGTTTGTCATCTTTTCATGATCATCAGATATGACCCATTTGGACGTTCAGAGGCTTATATCTCACTGAAAAGTTACTCTTTAGGTGATTCTGTCTTATTTTAAGTGTGATGAGATATTTTGACTAGAAATGAGGAAAAATACTCTTGGTAAGATTGACATTTTTGCAGTGTAGAGGCTCTGTAGTGAACGTAAAAACAGTGTCGTCACCAGTAAAATTCACCAGTGGTTGACCAGTGAAACCCATGTGACAGTGGTTGCAGATGCTTGTTATTTTCATTTCAGTTCATTATATATTTTGTTGAAAAACTCAATTTGTTCTGATATTTTAACCTTTGAACTGACTCTGAGGTTTTATGCATATCGACATGATAAGTTAAGTAAATATCAGAAAAAAAATTATTTAACTTTATTATTATGATCTTGTACACTGCAAAAATCTAAAATCTTACCATGTGTGTTTTTCTCATTTCTAGTCAAAATATCTTCTCACACTTAAAATAAAACATAATCACCTAAAGAGTAACTTTTCAGTGAGATTTAAGAACTTATTTTTAGACAAAACATCTGGAAAATCTTATTTCAAAAAATCTTACCAAGATAATTTTCGCTTGTTTCATTGGCAGATTTTTTGTTTGAATTAGGCAAAACAAATCATGAATTAAGCAAAAAAAAAATTGTGAATTAAGCAAAAAAAAATTGTGAATTAAGCAAAAAAAATCTTGAATTAAGTAAAATAAACAATCTTGAATTAAGCAAAAATAAATAAATAAATAAATAAATAAATCTTGAATTAAGCAAAAAAATAAAAATAAAATCTGCCAATGGAACAAGTGAAAATTACCTTTGTAAGATTTCTTTTGCAGTGTAGAGGCTCTGTAGTGAACGTAAAACATTGTCATCACCAGTAAAATTCACCAGTGAAACCCATGTGACAGTGGTTGCAGATGCTTGTTATTTTCATTTCAGTTCATTATATATTTTGTTGAAAAACTCAATTTGTTCTGATATTTTAACCTTTGAACTGACTCTGAGGTTTTATGCATATCTACATGATAAGTTAAGTAAATCTAGGGAAAAAAATGATTTAACCTTATTATTATGATCTTGTACACTACAAAAATCTTACCAAGTGCGTTTTTCTCATTTCTAGTCAAAATATCTCCTCACACTTAAAATAAAACATAATCGCCTAAAGAGTAACTTTTCAGTGAGATTTAAGAACTTATTTTTAGACATCAGATCTGTTTCAAGAAATCTTACCAAGATAATTCTCACTTGTTTCATTGGCAGATTTTTTGTTTGAATTAGGCAAAACAAATCATGAATTACGCAAAAAAAGATCTTGAATTAAGCAAAAAAAAATCTTGAATTAAGTAAAACGAAAAATCTTGAATTAAGCAAAAAAAAAAAAAAATCTGCCAATGGAACAAGTGAAAATTATCTTTGTAAGATTTCTTGAAACTCTTACCAATCTTACCAAGATTATTTTCACTTGTTTCTTTGGCAGATTTTTTGTTTGAATTAGGCAAAACAAATCATGAATTAAGCAAAAAAAAAATTGTGAATTAAGCAAAAAAAAAAAAAAAAAATCTTGAATTAAGCAAAAAAAAAAAAAAATCTGCCAATGGAACAAGTGAAAATTATCTTTGTAAGATTTCTTTTGCAGTGTAGAAGCTCTGTAGTGAACGTAAAAACATTGTCGTCGCCAATAAAATTCACCAGTGGTTGACCAGTGAAACCCATGTGACAGTGGTTGCAGACGCTTGTTTTTTTCATTTCAGTTCATTATATATTTTGTTGAAAAACTCAATTTGTTCTGATATTTTAACCTTTGAACTGACTCTGAGGTTTCATGCATATCTACATGATAAGTTAAGTAAATATAGGGGAAAAAAATGATTTAACCTTATTATTATGATCTTGGCAAAACAAATCATGAATTAAGCAAAAAAAAAATTATTGTGAATTAAGCAAAAAAAATTGAATTAAGTAAAAAAAAATCTTGAACTAAGTAAAATAAACAATCTTGAATTAAGCAAAATAAATAAATAAATAAATAAATCTTGAATTAAGCAAAAAAAAAAAAAAATCTGCCAATGGAACAAGTGAAAATTATCTTTGTAAGATTTCTTTTGCAGTGTAGAGCCTCTGTAGTGAACGTAAAACATTGTCATCACCAGTAAAATTCACCAGTGAAACCCATGTGACAGTGGTTGCAGATGCTTGTTATTTCATTTCAGTTCATTATATATTTTGTTGAAAAACTCAATTTGTTCTGATATTTTAACCTTTGAACTGACTCTGAGGTTTTATGTATATCTACATGATAAGTTAAGTAAATATCAGAAAAAAAATTATTTAACTTTATTATTATGATCTTGTACACTGCAAAAATCTAAAATCTTACCATGTGTGTTTTTCTCATTTCTAGTCAAAATATCTTCTCACACTTAAAATAAAACATAATCGCCTAAAGAGTAACTTTTCAGTGAGATTTAAGAACTTATTTTTAGACAAAACATCTGGAAAATCTTATTTCAAAAAATCTTACCAAGATAATTTTCGCTTGTTTCATTGGCAGATTTTTTGTTTGAATTAGGCAAAACAAATCATGAATTAAGCAAAAAAAAAATTGTGAATTAAGCAAAAAAAAAATTGTGAATTAAGCAAAAAAAATCTTGAATTAAGTAAAATAAACAGTCTTGAATTAAGCAAAAAAAATAAAAATAAAAAAATAAATCTTGAATTAAGCAACAAAAAAAAAAAATCTGCCCATGGAACAAGTGAAAATTATCTTTGTAAGATTTCTTTTGCAGTGTAGAGCCTCTGTAGTGAACGTAAAACATTGTCATCACCAGCAAAATTCACCAGTGAAACCCATGTGACAGTGGTTGCAGATGCTTGTTATTTCATTTCAGTTCATTATATATTTTGTTGAAAAACTCAATTTGTTCTGATATTTTAACCTTTGAACTGACTCTGAGGTTTTATGCATATCTACATGATAAGTTAAGTAAATATCAGAAAAAAAATTATTTAACTTTATTATTATGATCTTGTACACCGCAAAAATCTAAAATCTTACCATGTGTGTTTTTCTCATTTCTAGTCAAAATATCTTCTCACACTTAAAATAAAACATAATCACCTAAAGAGTAACTTTTCAGTGAGATTTAAGAACTTATTTTTAGACAACACATCTGGAAAATCTTATTTCAAAAAATCTTACCAAGATAATTTTCGCTTGTTTCATTGGCAGATTTTTTGTTTGAATTAGGCAAAACAAATCATGAATTAAGCAAAAAAAACATTGTGAATTAAGCAAAAAAAAAAATTCTGAATTAAGAAAAAAAAATCTTGAATTAAGTAAAATAAACAGTCTTGAATTAAGCAAAAAAAATAAATAAATAAATAAATCTTGAATTAAGCAACAACAAAAAAAAATCTGCCCATGGAACAAGTGAAAATTATCTTTGTAAGATTTCTTTTGCAGTGTAGCCTCTGTAGTGAACGTAAAACATTGTCATCACCAGTAAAATTCACCAGTGAAACCCATGTGACAGTGGTTGCAGATGCTTGTTATTTCATTTCAGTTCATTATATATTTTGTTGAAAAACTCAATTTGTTCTGATATTTTAACCTTTGAACTGACTCTGAGGTTTTATGCATATCTACATGATAAGTTAAGTAAATATCGGAAAAATACTTGCTTTTCACGGGAAAAAATGCACCAAATGAATCAATAAATACAGATAAATCACTTGGAAAAGTTCGACTAAGCAAAAAAAACATCATCCATAAGTCATGACAAAAACAGTTTGAGGTCTTTAAAGGTTAAAATTACTGTTTCTGCTAAACACCAGTTATGAATGATGGAGTGACCCGGGGCTTACTTCTCACAGAAGGTGTGCAGACAGGGCAGGACCTTAGGATTGTGATAATGGTCCAGACAGATGCTGCAGACCAGGAACTGCTTGTCTATCTGCCGGACCACGGGGCTGGTGCTGCCGGTCTCACGCTTGGCCATAGTGACGGACATTCAACACAGGACAGGAGCCGCTTAACCTGCACAAACAGGGCGAAAGAAAGAAACAGGACAGAGGTCAGGAGCAGCACGAGGAAGCATTGGAGGAGGGTGTGTTTACTTCTGGTCGGTATGAGCCGAAGGGAAACATGAGTCACAACGCTGCAGGCTTTACAAACCTTATCTGCAGTGGAGTCGTATTATCTACCACTAACATTTTAAGGTTTCTCTCTCGCTTATTAAAACTGTGTCAGTAGGATGAGTCTTAATTCTCACGATGGCCAACTTAGCCGACGGTTGTTTGAATTTCTAATGTTAATCAAGCTAATGCAGTGGAAAAAAAAAATTAATACATGTGACTTATACCACAGGGTAGAAGTACTTTCAAATATGCAGCATAGGAGCCAAGAAGTCTGTGTTTATAATCGTATTAGAAGTACAGTATGTGTGTACAAATACACTGCTAACAAAAATGCTGTGGTAGATTTTGTGTTTAACCCTTTCATGCATGAATTATGGAACCTTTGTCAATATTTCCTGAGTGTTTTTGTTCTTCTTTAGGCATGAAAAAAAACAATGCGATCAAGGTTGTTTTTTTTTGTTTTGTTTTTTTTTTTAACCCATAAAGACCCAAACATCCCCCATCGACCAAAACCATCTACTGATCTAAACTGTTTAATACCTGTTGATCCACTAATCCTATCAATCCATGTAAATAATTGGTGTAAAATACAGTTCTTCATCTTTTCATGGTCATCAGATATGACCCATTTGGACGTTCAGAGGCTCCGTAGTTACCATGGAAACACCGTCATCTTCTATAACACTGACTCACCAGTAAAACCCATGGAGTTGGATCAGTGACAGTGGATGGACACACTGGGTTTATGTTCGGTTAATGAGAGATTTTGCTGAAAAAGTCACTTTTTCTTCAGTTTTCTCTGTTTCTGATAGAATAACCCTCAACTTTGACCCGAGTTTTAGTGAACATGCACGTGATCAATTAATTAAATATAGGAAAATACCTGATGTTCACTGAAAAAACACAAAATACAAAGGATTATGTCATAAGAAATTGTGATAAATCACTTAAGAAAATGTAAATATAGAGGAAAAAAAAACAAAACATATTTTGAAACTGCCATAAAAGTAACACTGGGTCTTTATGGGTTAAGGAGTTACAAAAATGTCCACTCAGCTGGAGATCATGCATTTAATTTTTGAAGCAAAATGTATTTAAAACTTAGTATCAGAAAGTGATATGTGTAATAGTTCAAGTTTTTTTTTTGCTTAAGACAAGATTTTTTTTTTTTGCTTAATTCAAGATTTTTTTTTTTTTTTTTTTACTTTTTTTTTTTTGCTTAATTCAAGATTTTTTTTTTTTTTTGGCTTAAGACAAGATTTTTTTTTTTTTGCTTAATTCAAGATTTTTTTTTGCTTAATACAACTTTTTTTTTTTTTGCTTAATTCAAGATTTATTTTTGGCTTAATATAAGATTTTTTTGGCTTAATTCAAGCAAAAAAAAAAAATCTGCCAATGGAACAAGTGAAAATTATCTTGGTAAGATTTCTTGAAATAAGATTTTCTAGATTTATTGTCTAAAAATAAGTTATTTTAGCTCACTGAAAAGTTACTCTTTAGATGATTATGTCTTATTTTAAATGTGATGAGATATTTTGACAAGAAATGAGAAAAATACACTTGGTAAGATTTACATTTTTGCAGTGTACAAACTTATCAGTCTTATTAATTAAGATTGTTAAATCTAGAAATAAGCATGTCTACAGATGTATAAACACTTAAAATAAGAAATGAACTCTTAAAACAAGATAAATTATCGAACACTTCTAAATCTAAGTTTTTAATCTTGGTAAGAACCGAATAATTTGCAGTGTGAATCTATCCGTTGGTCATTTTATCTATCATTCTATTTATGAGTTTATGCATGTATCTATAATTTGCTATAATTTCACTATACATGCACATTATGTTGTATCCCAGACGACATCATTCAGTGCTGCCTTCATGTACAGCTGGCAGAATTGCTGTTACATGAAATTATATCACTGGGTCAAGCGCAGATTATCTCATTGTGCCAGTGACATGTTGTACATCTGTCGTATTGTACATAAGCACATAAAGGATTATACCATCGCCAAAACACAGACACACAACCAAAAGCGGTCAACAAGCGCTTGGTTATATTTAATCAGTATTATGCTGACTTCAGTTGCACCTAAACTTGTTTTTCTTACTAAAATACTAAACAAACTGCGTGTAACTTCCACATCATCTGCCTTTTCTTTGACAGAATTGTCTAAAACTTGTGTCTGGGAACTGACACACAACATTCTGTAGGTTTTCATTGGCTGCTCGTGTTGTTATTTAGTTACTAAACTGTCCCACTGTGAAAAAAAATCCTCCAAATACCCTTGGAACTAGGGGTGTGTATTGGCAGGAATCCGATCAAAATCACAATACTAGGATCATGATACGATATATCATGATACTGTTAAAAAGGCAATTTTTTGTTTGTTTCTTTTTTTGTTATTATTATTTCCTGGAAGAACTGAATTATACTAGAAATATGCACAAATACTAAACACATTTTTATTCGATCACAACAGGATCTAATGCTATATCACAAAATGTTCCTGTGTTCAAACTTAAATTACAGTTCAAGATCCTGTTCAAATGTTCGTATTCTATTAGTTCGTAACTAACATCTGGTCTGGCATCGTAATTGTTTTGCATCATTTCGTCAAGTATATATTTACTTATGTTTTGTTCCTTTTTGTACTTCCTGGATATGTAGTTTTGCACTTGGTTTTGCATTCATTTTATATTATCCTTGGATGTATTTTGTTTGGTTTGTGTGATATTTGTCAGATTTTTTGACTAGAAATTAGAAACACTTGATAAGATTTTGATTTTTGCAGTGTGTGGACAAGTGGCAGTGGGTGCAGATGCTTTTTTTTTTTTTTTTTTTTTTTTTAATTTCATTTAATTATATATTTTGTTGAAAAACTCAATTTTTTTGTCAGTTTTCTATCTTCAACTGTGACAACTTTGAAGCAGATATGTATATCAGCGGTTGGTGTTAAACTCTGGAATTCTCTTTAAAATGAGCTGAAGGACTGTAAAAACATATTCCAACTGAAAAAAGTGTATAAAGACAGAACAATGAGATTACATGAAGAGTTATAAGTTGCTTCGAATTTGTTTTTGCATCTTGTGACATATTTATTTACTTATTTTGGTCTGGTATCCTAATTGTTTTGCATCATTTCATCAGTTATATATTTACCTGTGTTTATTTGCTTTGTACTTCCTGGATATGTAGTTTTGCACTTGGTTTCGCATTCATTTTATATTATCCTTGGATGTATTTTGTTTGGTTTGTGTGATATTTGTCAGATATTTTGACTAGAAATTAGAAAAATACACTTGATAAGATTTTGATTTTTGCAGTGTGTGGACAAGTGACAGTGGTTGTGGATGCTTGTTTTATTTTTTTTTTTATTTCAGTTAATTATATATTTTGTAGAAAAACTCAATTTTTCATCAGTTTTCTGTGTTCAACTGTGACGATTTTGAAGCAGATGTGTATATCAGTGGTTGGTGTTAAACTCTGGAATTCTCTTTATTATGAGCTGAAGGACTGTAAAACCATATTCCAACTGAAAAAAGTGTATAAAGACAGAACAATGAGATTACATGAAGAGTTATACATTTTTACATTTTGCCTTGTATTTGTTTTGCATCTTGTGACGTATTTATTTACTTACTTTGGTCTGGTATCCTAATTGTTTTGCATCATTTCATCAGTTATATATTTACCTGTGTTTATTTGCTTTGTACTTCCTGGATATGTAGTTTTGCACTTGGTTTCGCATTCATTTTATATTATCCTTGGATGTATTTTGTTTGGTTTGTGTGATATTTGTCAGATATTTTGACTAGAAATTAGAAAAATACACTTGATAAGATTTTGATTTTTGCAGTGTGTGGACAAGTGACAGTGGTTGTGGATGCTTGTTTTATTTTTTTTTTTATTTCAGTTAATTATATATTTTGTAGAAAAACTCAATTTTTCATCAGTTTTCTGTGTTCAACTGTGACGACTTTGAAGCAGATGTGTATATCAGTGGTTGGTGTTAAACTCTGGAATTCTCTTTATTATGAGCTGAAGGACTGTAAAAACATATTCCAACTGAAAAAAGTGTATAAAGACAGAACAATGAGATTATATGAACAGTCAGAAGTTTTTACATTTTGCTTCGAATTTGTTTTTGCATCTTGTGACGTATTTATTTATTTATTTTGGTCTGGTATCCTAATTGTTTTGCATCATTTCGTCAAGTATATAATTACCTATGTTTTGTTCATTTTGTACTTCCTGGATATGTAGTTTTGCACTTGGTTTTGTATTTATTTTATATTATCCTTGGATGTATTTTGTTTGGTTTGTGTGATATTTGTCAGATTTTTTGACTAGAAATGAGAAAAATACACTTGATAATATTTAGATTTTTGCAGTGTGTGGACAAGTGACAGTGGTTGTGGATGCTTGATTTTTTTTAATTTCAGTTAATTATATATTTTGTAGAAAAACTAGTTAAACTCTGGAATTCTCTTTAAAATGAGCTGAAGGACTATAAAAACATATTCCAACTGAAAAAAGTGTATAAAGATAGAACAATGAGATTATATGAACAGTTAGAAGTTTTTACATTTTGCTTCGAATTTGTTTTTGCATCTTGTGACGTATTTATTTACTTATTTTGGTCTGGTATCCTAATTGTTTTGCATCATTTCATCAGGTATATATTTATCTATGTTTTGTTTGTTTTTTACTTCTTAGATATGTAGTTTTGCACTTGGTTTTGTGTTCATTTTGTGTTATCCTTGGATGTATTTTTTTTGTTTTGTCTGACTTTATACAGTATGACTTTATAGCTAGTTGTATATCGCTAACCATTAAGGCTATTATTATTTAAAAGGGGGCAGGAAATATAAGATTTTCTTCATCCTGTTCCTTTTCGAGCATGGCTGTGTATATGTTTGTTCACCTGATGATTATTGAATGTCTGCTGATGAAATGCACAACCATGAACGAAATAAATGAAAAGAAATGAAAACATCATAACATTATTTTTATGCAATCCCAACAAAGGAACTAACATCTGCTTCTCAGACAGTAAAACGTGCTTTTAGGATGCTTCAAATAACCAAGATTTAATAAAACAGTGTTAAATAATAACACTGGGTTACAAAAAAATGTTTTTTGCAAGTTATCTAGGTTTTTTCAACTGAATTAGGACCATTTTGCACCGCTAAATCCAAAAATGACATCTGTTTTTCTCAATCAGGTCAGGTTTTTTTGCTAATTTGATTTTGAAAATTTTGATCTTCTCGCAAAATTGATTACATTTTTGTGACTTTATCAGTTGATTTTTATATAGTTCTCACCCAAAATAGGTTTTAAGAGAAAAAAAATCATTTTCTAACAGGATTCCTGTTAGGTACAATGGTGTATTCACCGCAAATGTAGCAGAAAACGTCAGGCTTATTTTTGCAAGATGTTCTAGTCGAAGCCATTTCATTCACCTGTAATATTAAAAAAAACAATCATAAATTGGCAAAAGTAAAATCTTCAGAACTCGTTTATTGCAAGAAATATGAAAGAATTTTGTATCATATGATGTGAAAATGCCCATAAATGTAAGCAAAAATGTTAAAAAGCCAATATGTAGCATAGTTCAGAAAGTTGACCTGATTGAGCAAAATTAATGTGATTTTTGGATTCAGCACACCAAAATGATCCTAAATCAGCTCAAAAAACTTAAAAAGTGTAATAAATAAGATGTAAACAAAAACAAAAATGAAGCTCCACAATATCTGCATTTGAATAAACACCTAAAAATATCGATACAGTACTTTTTAATATCGATACAGTATTGTGAAATGAAATATGATAAATTGCAGATCCGATATTTTCTAACACCCCTACTTGGAACAGTATCATTCTTTTTGTTATATTAACCACTCCATCCATTTCAGTTAGGTTTCATGTCAGTTGGATGGAAAGTTGTCAAGTATTTGTGTCAAACGGTGACGAAACCCATGTTTTATCAGCAATGAGAGGATGCATTTAAAACAAAAGCAAAGGAAAATGTGTTATTTCAGTCAAACTAACAGGAAATATCGAGCCCTAAAAGCTGGAAAATCTCCCTCTGTTGGTCGATTATCAGGGTTTTACACTAGTGTGTGCTGTTTTTAATTTGTTTTTTATTCCAGCAGTTGCCTTGATTATGTTCTGATGATGAAAGGAAGCTTCATTTTATTTAATATCCTGAATGTTTAGCTACTTCTCCGACACAAAGCCTTTCTTTGGCTCTCTGAGATTTAGCTGATTTCATGCATAGCACAAATTCCACAGGAAGCTGATCTGCAGCACATTGTGTTAATCATTAATTTTTAATGTGGAAACAAATATCTGCAGTTATAGTAAATCCACTGGACAAAAACCAAAAAAAAAAAAAAAAAATGCAACCTCGGCTTCCTTTAAGTATAGGTTTTACAGTTGCAGATAAACCACAAAGACAGGAAAACCATTAATCGTAGTTTTGGAATAGCACTGGCATGTTGAACGACTTGAACTCACACTTATCTAAGCTGAAAAGGAAACAAACGGAAAAAGCAAAAGAAAGCAAGTTGAACCTTCTGTCCTCGCTCCATAAAAACACAAAACAGTTTGGGGTTTTTTTTGTGTTTCATTGCATCTGAGAATCCAAGCAAACTGGGCCTAATAATATGGATTAAGATATAGAAAATGCAATATATTTTATAGCGACTTCAACAAAAAAGAGTCGCTGAGAGGCTGAGGCCGATGCTTTCCTTTGTCAGAGAAAAAATACTGCAATTCAAAAATAAGT
This sequence comes from Sphaeramia orbicularis, assembly GCF_902148855.1. NCBI lineage: Eukaryota > Metazoa > Chordata > Actinopteri > Kurtiformes > Apogonidae > Sphaeramia > Sphaeramia orbicularis. The sequence continues at coordinate 35,369,142 of NC_043969.1, forward strand.
TATATTAATGGAAAAAAGTATAATCATCTTATTATACGGTGCACAAACTCATAATTAACCCTTTCATGCACACTGGTCACTACAGTGGACAGTTCTTCTCCAGCTGTTCTCTTGTATATTCATGGATTTTATTGTTTTAGTTCCGTATCAGTCAACACAGTGGACACCTATACATCATCCCATACACTGACATTCATACCATTAGTGTAACTTTGCTGTTCTTGATAAACCTGATTTGGAGTAACGTGTTTGAGTGTTGAAGGGGTGAGATTAAATAAATTATACTTCCTCCACTCCTTTTAGAATGTACAAATGAAGTCATGTCCGAGGGGCGATTGAAAAGTTTTGAGCCTAACATGGAAAGGATTAAGATATGAAGACCAAATTTGGTCCATGAAATCTTCCACATATCTTAATCCTATCCACTAATTTTTTTTTTTTTTTTTTTTTTTTCCTTTCTTCTGGCAGACGCTTTTTTCCAAAGCGACTTACACGGGAAAACCAATTAAATCACTCAATCAATCAAATTTTATTTATATAATGCCAGATCACAAAAAAAGTTATCTCATGACACTTTATATATAGAGTTGGTCAAAAACCAGATTCTAAGCCAATTTACAGAAACCCAACAGAATCCTCCAGGAGCAAACACTTGTGACTTGTAAATTTCTTGGTCATAGCAATCTTTGTCCCTGTTTTACAGGTCCCTGAACTTTCTGTATCAAGTGTTTCCTGAAAAATGGACAAACTTGAGTATAAGGCTGTCATCAAGTACGTGTATGACCTTTGCCTTCTTTGGGGTTGGTGACATGGGATGTTTCCATTGTTTGGACTGCTCCTTGGTCTCAGGCTGATAGTGATGGACCCAAGTCTCATCCATAGTCACAAATCAGCCCAATACTCAAGTTTGTCCATTTTTCAGGAAACACTTGATACAGAAAGTTCAGGGACCTGTAAAACAGGGAAAAAGATTGCTATGACCAAGAAATTTAGTGGATAGGATTAAGATATGTGAAAGATTTCATGGACCAAATTTGGTCTTCATATCTTAATCCTTTCCATGTTAGGCTCAAAACTTTATCGCCCCTCGTATATGTATAATTTTTTTTCCTAAGGACTAAGTAAGATTACTTTGCCATGTTGCATATTCAAAATAAACTAAACTAAAAAAAAAAAAATAAAAAAAAAATCAATTGCTTGTTATTGTTACTAAACTGCAATTAACTGTTTGGTTTTTTTTTTAACAAAAAAGTTTTTTTTTTTTTTGCATATTATCTCCATGAAGGGAGTAATGACTAGTATTAGAGTACGTTAAAATGTGAGAAAACAGCAGATTAGCAGCATTAAAAAGGTTATTTCATAGTTTTCACATGATATATCCGTAAATCCACGTTTCTTTGTTTCCAAAATTAAACACATGGTGTCAAGCTGACATTTTTTTTAACTCCGTGAAAAAGAGGTTCATAAGAAAATTTTCAGTCACATTGTTTTTTTCATGCCTAAAGAAGAATAAAAACACTCAAGAAATAAATGTTGATTAAGGTTCTCATAATTCGTGAATGAAATGGGTTAAAATGATCACAGCGATCAAAGAAAATAGCGGTTAACAAAAAATACAGTGTCCCCATTCACCCTCTCTCTCCCTCTACACTTTTTTTTTCTCCTTCTGATGAACTGATATAAAACCAGAGTGGAAGTTTTGTGTTTGATTTTGCCTTGGTTGGTGGATTTTTTTGAATTTGGACTTCTTTTTCTTTTTTTTTTGGGGGGGGGGGTTGCATTTGAATTTGTGTGTTTTTGCATTAATTGTTTCAATACATGATTTTTTTTTCTTGTCATTTCCTGTGTAGGGTGTTTCTTTAATTTAGACTTGTATCTTTTGTGTGGGTTTGAGGTATAACAACCAGACAACAACTAAATAACCAAAAACTCAAGCATATACAAAAAACTGAATTAAAACGACTAACTGTCTTAACATCTTAAATGCCAGGAGAGAGACCTGGCTGGCACTCCTTTAAAAAAAAAAAAAAAACAAAATAATACAAAATAAATAAATTAAAGCTTCAAACTCAAACTGTCACATGGTGAACAGGTACCTATATTAACCCCTCCGCCTATATCTGTGACCTATTTATTCCCTCACCAACATGATCATACAAACCCCTGAAATAATACTATAAACAATAACAAACCCCAATACTTAAACCATCATACCCTTATGAAAATAAATCTAAATTCACTCACGGCTCCTGTAGGGATGGAACAATATGAAAATTTCATATCACGGTTATTGTGACTAAAATTATCATGGTTATCATTATTATCACGGTATTGTTGAAATGTGCTCAAAATGTTCAAAAAGTACTTATACACACACTGAAATAATTTAACCACGTTGTATTTTGGAAAAAAAAAAAAAAATAAAATAGGTACAATGTACTTTCTATTGGCAGAAACTTTCAAATATTACATCAAACATACAAATGTGCGCTAAAGATGGCACCTTATGGCCATTGTTTGACCATTTTCCATATCAAGTTTGAGTTTCTTTTTCATAGATAAATAAATAGATAGATAGTCTCTCTCTCTCTCTTTGTCAAAGTGCGGCAATCAAACACAGTTATGGTGATAATTAGAATTTAAACGGAAATACTAACCGTCAGGAATTATACTGCAGTTTATCATTATACCGATAATGGTTACATCCCCAGGCTCCTACATATTTACTCCAATTAAAACTAAATACATACAAAGTACTATACGCACTCAGTAAGAAAGCCTATTTGTTAATTTCAAGTACAGTCCTTCCTTGGAAAACCAACGTCCTCTCATCTATCACGCCTTTATGCGCCGCAGCCACATGATTATAGAATTCTCCCACTTCACATCATCTTTTCATTCACAGTTCTATGAAAAGGATTACTTCAAGGTTAGGCCTGAACAAGTGCTCTTTCAGTCCGTCCTAGGATGGAACTAATCATAAGGGCCTGTACATTACCGAGCCTCAAAAAATAAAGCTTTTGTTTTTTCTATCTTGGAAAATATACAAGGCCCGTTTTTCTTTGAGAGTAAGGAGAGGAAAGAGGAAGCTTTATGAAGCCACTCCCCAAATTCCTCCCAGTTCCTTCCCTTGACTTCCAGCTGGCTGAGTTCATTCACCACCTGTCTGTCCGTCTGTCTGTCTGTCTGTCTGTCTGTGGGTTGCCTGTCTGTCTCACATGGGCGATCAGGCCTCAGAAGCAGCTGTCCTACTCTGCAACACAGCGCAGCCAGCTCTAACAATGGCATTCCAGCTCCGCTCACAACTCTCCTCCCCGCATCTCTTCCCCTCCCGTCATCCCTATTCCTCCTCTCTATTGTCGACTCCTTTCTCTCCTTTCTCCCCTCTCTCTCTCTCTCTCTCTCTCCCTCCCTCGACCACATGAATGCACTCATAGCATCAGCAGTCCCGATCTCAGCCGCAGACGTCTTGCAGATGAGGATTTTTTTTCAGCCACGCAGGCCCCATTGTTGCTCCTGGCCAAGTGATTACAAGGCCTACTGACTGAGGAGCTCCGCCGAGCCCTTTCACTGTCCACACAACCAGCCCTTCTCTTTCCCTTCCCCGTGGCCCCCCCTCCTTTAAAAGCCCTCCCCTCCCCGTCTTCCCTTCACATGGACTCTGAATTGCAGCAGCTGAACAGTGACATCAGAAGGAAGCTTGAAGAGCCAAAGCCCTCAGGCTCCTCCCTTTCGGCTGGCTGGCTAGTCTCTGCCTTTAGGCTGCAACAGCAACCCTCCACCACCACCCCCACCTTCATTTCCCTTCCTCCCTGTCTGTCCGTTTTCCCTCAGCAACCCTCTACTGCTCAGTTCCTCCCACTAGCTTTACCACAGAAAGGAGACTGTTCTTTTAAAAACAGTTTGTCTGCAAAATGCAGCTATGGGTTAGTGAGCACACTGCAAAAAAGGAATACGTGACTCAGATAAACTGACTGAATTTTGAATAATCATCATTTTTTATTTATTTATTTACTTATGTTGAGACTTAATCTTGTTCAGATTATTTGACTTGTTCCAAGAATTTTTATCTTGAGCTGCCCCACTTAGATATTACAACTAGTTTTAAGCAAAACAAGCTACATTGTTGGGGGATGAGTATGGCGACACAGTAACTGTTGTAACTTGTTTTATGCAGTTTTACCAATGGGTGAAGTCACGCGCCTATTGACTTTGAATCAAAAAAATCAGAATTGAGATAATGATTTCAAACTTTTTGTAGTTCAATAGTATAACATCTTAAGTTTCTAAATCCATTAAAATTTTTGCCAAAAAAGGATTTTCAAGAAAATTACAGAACTTTTTATACAAACTAAATTCAGTCCCTTGGAAAGTTCTCTAAGAATGAATAATAACATAACTTATCACTGCTATAATTTGAAATCTCAATCATATATTTCTATTTTCAGTATAGTGTTACGACCTTTTATACACCCTTTTATCATTACAAAAATAATTTTGTTGGAAAAATTGGTGTGAATTGCTTTTTTAAGCATTTGAATATCAGATGGTGCCGGTTATGTAGGGAATTTCACTTTTCTCAAAAAACATGTTTTTTTTTTAAATCACTAAGTAATCAAATGAGCTAAACCAATGGAAATTTCTGAAAGAAAGCACTTAACCCTCTGCTTAAGCATGGTTTCACTGGAATTTAAGATTATTTTGTCACTAATCTAAAAAAAAGATTTATTTTTTTTCCCTGCATAACCATGTATAGATGTATAGATACGTATTAGTCCATGGGCCAAGACCAGATATTTGGGTTATCGGTACCACCCAAGGGGGCAAGTTCTAGTGATGCATTTTGAAATGGCCTATATCTATAGACAATATTTTGCTATGATAGCCATTCCAGAGTAGTAGCTTAGTCCTAGTTAACAGCCACTGAATAAACCCACTGTAAGGGACAAAATCAGAGGTCATAAAACGTCATTTGAATGTATGGAATGTTAATACCAACACAGATTCACCACATTCATGGCCAGTTCTTTGTTATTATCAAAGATTTGAGTTCCATATAAACCAAAATAAACAGTTTAGACAGTAGATAAGTGCATACTGCAGCCTTACACATATAGCAGTCTCGTATATCTATTGACTCACAGGGCTGGGCGTTATAGAAAAAAATCATATCACAATAATTTTTTTTCATATTGAATGATATCGATATGTATCATGATATAAATCAAATCACTATTTTTGTCAAGCTTAAATTTCCTGTTACTTATAAGTTAGTTGTGAAGACATCAGAAGGTTATTTTTGATTTAAATAATTTAAATATGATTTATTTTCTGTCAGAGGTTGAACATGACAAATGTGCTGAAGAACATTATACAACTGTCTCAGATAAATAAAACAGGTACGTATATTTAAAACTAAACTAAAAGTCTGACCAGCAGGAAAAAGCGTTAAAGTTCTAAAAGAGAGCACAGCCAAAACAGAACATCTTCATGAAACAATCAATACTAGGGGTATATACGTGGGGGTGCATTCCATAACTGCCGTAAACTGAAAATGAAACTTAACAAGCTTTGACTGTCCCACTCCCGGCTTCTGTGCCGCATCCTACTTTTCAGTAACCCGGTCGCCGGTTCTCGGTCAACTTTTCTCCTGAGGGAACACTCATTACCTCCTGCTGTAGCCTAAACATTACCGTGTGTGTGGTGTGTCCTGCGTTTGGCTCTTACACCTGTGCTGTGTGCTTCAACCTAACTTGCTGTGGCTCTGGTGTGATTGATTCGGTGCGACGCTACTTAATTATGATTGGCTGTTCTTATGTCTGTCAAAACATGAACGAATGAATTCTGTCGAAATTGTATCGAGCATGTCTCATATTTCTATCGAGGAAAACTTATATCACGATATTTATCATTTTATCGCCCAGCCCTGAGTCATTATATCTAAATATATGTCATAGTTTTAAAAAAATCGGACTTTGAAGACTTGAAACGAGTATATTCTAAGAATTTTAGCATTCTATAATCCTTAGGTAATATTGTAATGTTGATAAGTGCAATTTTCTTACTGAACTGGCCGATAATTTTACTTGAAATAAGACATTTTAACCCAATAATGAGTTGTGTTTTTTTGTTTTGTTTTTTTTTTTTCTTTTTTTTAGTTTAGTTTATTTTGATTATGCAACAAGATGAAGTAATCTTACTCAGTTCTTAGAAATAAACAGGTAGTAAGAAGTCATGGAAGAAAACAAAAAAATAAAACTTATACATATACATGACTTAATTTGCACATTCAAGAAGGAATGGGATGAAGTATAACTTATTTAATCCCACCCCTTCTCCACACGTCTTCTCTCTTCATTTTCTTATTTTTGTACAGGCCTTTTTTGCAATTCATGCTTCTAAGAAAAGCTATAGAATATGCACAAAACAAGTAAATACTTCAGATGGTTTTAACCCTTTCATGCACTGTCCACTCCAGTGGACAGTTCTTCTCCAGCTGTTCTCTTGTATAATAATGGGTTTTGTTGTTTTAGTCCCATATCAGTCAACACAGTGGACGCTTATGTACCATCCCATACACTGTAATTCAGATCATTACTGTAACTTTACTGTTCTTGATAAACCTGATCTGCAGTAACATGTTTGAGTGTAAATCAATTGTTATTTGTTAGACAAGAAGGTTTTTTTTTTTTTTTGCATATTATCTGCATGAAGTGAGTAATTACTAGCATTAGAATATGCTAAAATGTGAGAAGACATCAGATTAGCAGCATGAAAAATGTTTTTATTTCATTGTTTTCATATCACTTTCTGATATTGGGTTTTAAACATGCTTCTTTACTTCAAAAATTAAATGCATGGATATTTTTGTAACTCCATAGAAAAGAAAAACTCGATCGCATTGTTTTTTTCATGGCTAAACACTGAAGAAAAAAATCTTGACAAAGGTTCTCATAATTCGTGCATGAAAGGGTTAATATGAACTTTAAAGCAAACCCATATTGTGCAAAAATCTAAAAACTTCAGCTATTACAAACAACACCGTTACTTTAAACATTATGAACGGCTCTTGAATAAATACCAGCCTTGCTTAGAGAACGGACTAGAGGCCTAAATCTCCATTATACTGTCATGTTGCAGACAGCCTGTGACTGAATACCCTCTTCAAAGCTTCATCAGAGGAACTTGCACGATCAGCACTTTGCACAGATGATGTATTATCCACTTGGTATACAACAATGTTTTTCCACTGTATCTGTCAAAGTGGGCACCTGCAAAAAAACCCAAAAAACTACAGAATATGAATTTGGCCATACAGCACATTTGTCACTCTCACACTGATTTATCCTTAAGTGGCTTAATGTCCTCCTGCAGGGTCAGGCCCCGTCTGCCATCTGGATTACTGCGTCTCCCAGACTGATGACGCCACCGTGCCAAGTCACCTCAAATCTGACTTAAAACACACGTCGCGTAAACTTGACCTAGTGGCGACGGCGGCCATTACTCACCTACTGAAGAGCATTTTGTAAGACTTCCAATGCTAGAAGTGAGCCGTGTGTTTGTGGGCTAAACAAGGTTCGTCTTGAAAGCGGGGACAGTTTATATAAATAATTTAATTGGATTCCAGCAGCATGAGCTGACAGTCAGAGAAAACATTGCTCTGCGTTTAATCTGCTTGGATTCCTTCTGCTGCATGAGGGCAGGAAGCCATGGCCTGCATTTCACCTCTTCCACAACAGTTGCTTTGCCTTTGTTTTCGCAGTAGACAGTTGTCTGAAAATCAACTCTCTAAAGATCGTCTGTGTTCTACAGGGTGGATAAAAAAAAAAAAAACTATGCATTTTGAAAAATTACCCCCACTTCCGCATTTGATAATTTCTGGAATTTTAACCCTAACCCTACCTTGGCCTGTCCACAGTAACATTTTCAGGCCTAAACAAGTTGAATTAACTTTGAAAGGCAGGAACAGCTGCCATGGGTAAAGAAATGAAATTGACATGGTGGCTAAACTGTTAATGCTGTAACCTGGCAATTTTGTGGAAAACAACATGGATGCCCATTGTCCCCTCCCATGACCTTTGATTGGATTTAAATCCCACCGCTACTTCGCGCAAACCAGTTTTAACTTGGATTGTGCATTTTGCCCCTGCTCACTCATGTATGAAAACCTGGGTCTGTAAATTTGGACAAATATCCACCAATCCCCTACCTACCGACGTCCATAAAAGAAAACTACAAAAAATTATCAAATGCGGAACTGGGGGTCATTTTTCAAAATTTTTTTTTTTTTTTTTTGATACACCTTGTATAATACAAAAGTAATGACACACCCACTTGTCCAGTTCATTCCCCACTTTATTCTGCCTTTTTGAAGATATTGAATTTCACTAAAGGCTGAAAAAGTACAAAACTGGCTGGAATTTATACACTGTTAATACCATTCCACAGATATGACTATTCAGAACTCCAGGATGTTTGCACTTCTATGCCCATAAAAGTATTTTTCTCTTCCTCCCTTCTTACTTTGTTTGAATAAGAGGCGAGCATCAGTTCCTTGAACTGCGTCCAATATTGTAAGTGTGTTTCAGTCACTGCTTTTATAACAGCATTTCAGTCCACTTTTTTCTGTTATTTTTGATTATGACTACTGCGTTTTTAAAGCCCAAAAAGGACTCCACATTAAACGACTTCGGTCTTCTAAGCATTTATTTCAGGAGCCTATTTGATGGGCTGGTAAACATAGACAAAAGCCTAAATAACCTCAAGTAGGAAGTGTTGGCCCTCAATGATGTGCTGTCAAGATTAGGCTAAAAATAGACAGTAGTTTATATTTCCATCCACATCTGTTGTGTCCCTGCGCATGTGTCATCATTCGGCAATTGTTCGGAGGTACACTTGCTCTATCCTGACTAAACTAAACATTACACATGAAGTATATTATGTTTTAAAGACGTTTAATAAACTAATGTATGCGTATTTCAATGTGTGTGTGTGTACTTGTATGTTGTGGGTATATGTATAAATGGATGAATGAGTGTATGTGTGTGTGAATAGATATATAAATGTAAAAGAGCAGCGTAAAAAGAAGAGGGACATATACACTATAAACAAAAAGTTAAGGATATTTTTAATTTTTGGGCTTTTTTTTTCAGTTGGGATTCTTGCACAGCACTTTTTACTTTTTTGTGTGTGAATTGAATTGAAACACATGTTTTTTAATAACCAGACATAGTTTTAATTACAAATAACAAAAAAAAATTACAAAAAAAAAAAGAAAGATCCTTAACTTTCTGTTTGTAGTGTATATTATTAATAATATTTTAGGGAGAGGGGGTAGGATTAAATAAGTTGCACTTCTTCTCACCCCTTTTCGGGCATGTAAATGGAACTATTGTGCTGTTTTTCTGTCTAAGATTGTTATAATTGTTGATATTTGTATTATTATGCATGTTTACCTTGTTCACAAATTTTTTTAAAATTTCATTGCATGTCTGGAATGAATCACTAAGTCACCATTTCTGTATATTTAACAGCAATAACATGTTAAGATAGAGTTAAGCATGACAGAAACACACAGGAGGTATCTTATTGTGGGTAAATCTTACCACAGGAAATCCCTCTGCATTAGTGTAAATGATGCATATATTCTGGATGTACTCTCATAACTGATCAGGATCTAATTGTAGTTCTGACAAAAACAACCCAAAGAATCCAAAATGCTGTTTATAATAACTGAACAAATGTAAACCTGAGAATGAGACATCTACAGAATCTGATTTCTAAAAATACCTGTGACATCTCTGCTGCAGTCTGAGGGCTGTTTTGGAGAAGGAAAAGGGATGTCGTGGGGCCAGTAAGGGCACCTAGCTTTGTGATGACTCATCAGTCATTATTCGTACAACACAGAAATCGCTGCTTCTCAAACTAACAAGCTCCCCTTACAGTTCACTGCATCACATGAAGGAATCTGTCTCAATGCATCAGTTTCTGTCTGAGGACAAAAGACTTGGCGTACTGTAAATAAAAAACATTCTGTGGACATGACATATAGATCTATACAGTATCTGAATATCTGCTGTTCCTTGCATTTTTAAATGGAGCTCACTTTATCCAATAAGTAGGCTCAGTTCATGTGCGTCTATATGATGTATGCTTGCGAGTGTGAGTACATAGGAATACATCTGCATATGAAACAAATGTTAAATTAAATGTGTTAACGTTGTGTGCACTGGTAAGAGAAAGTGTAGAAATGTTCTTATTGTGGTGTAATTAATTACTCTACAATAAACAATTAATATCCTCAGTGTTTATTATCTTGATCATCATATGCACACATTAGGCTGATAGGATCTGAGAGAGGTGACTAATCACATCACATGTAGTCTTAAGTGGTGTTTTTAATAAACACTCACACAACAAGAGAGTTGAAGAGACATCTGTCTTTCTCCCTGTGAGTCCACATTCACAAAGGCTGGCAGAAAACAATGCGGCATGCAGGCAGAGTGTCTGCAGGCACAACATGCACTGCAGATTTAGTTAAAGGTCAATCCATGCCTGAAAACAGGCCCCTGGCTGCGACCCTTATCCACCTGCAGTAAGAGCAACACACTGATTATGGTGTGTCATCAGATGACTAAGATAGTCACATACTGACTTGTATGTGTTTTCCCCTGAAAACTGTCCCACTTTTAAGTAGTTGATATGATTGAAAGTGGCTATGAGGAATTTGTTCTAAATTGTAAACAATGTAATGTTCAGGATTTTACAATGTGACAAAAGTTACTGACTCTCCAGTTCAGGTTACCTTGTGTTCATTAGTGCCCTGTTCTGCCAAACCTCTGAAGGCATAAATATGAGCCTTTAAATGGATCTTCTCTGTAGTCACTGTATCAGGTAGTTTACACTTAACCTAACAATGCTGACTCTTCAAACATATTTGGACTATATTATTTCCAAAAAATTAGAACAGCATTTGGGTGTTTTTTAAAATAAAAACAATGATCTATAGCCTATTATGGACATCATCATGATCGTGTAAAGCAGTAACTGCATCTTTAACTATTAAATGTACTTGTGTGAGATAGTAAAAGTATGATGCACTGAACCAAGCGCTGAATCTAACGAAAAGGGTCAAACCCGAGAACAATTACGACGCTTTAACAGAACAACAATTCCTAAAAATCAGCGTCACTGATATTGCAGTTATATTTTGCTTGCTCCATCTAACTTGAACACACAGGTTATGAAAAAAAAAACTACAGTCATAAACCTAATTTTCATGAGTTAATATAACATAGAGATCAGGCCTTTAAATCACTGAACACTGAAACTATGCTGTTTTTGGTAGGTGCACAGAGAATTGGAGTTGAGTTGTTTCTTTCTTACTCCCACATGTCTGCTGTTGATCAGGGTAGTATGCAAAGGTTGTATCAAGTTTCTTCCAAGCTACAGTTTCAGTTACAGTTAGTGTTCATGAGAAATTCTTGAGAATTAGTTCAAGATTTACAAAGATACATAAAACACTTCCTAGTGTCCTGAAATGCACGATGGACAGATATTCCCTTGCATAAACTGTTGGCTTTCTTTTCCTGAATACTGGTGTAATTTGAGTGCACCAAACTAATGAAAACATAATGAATGCAACTCTGAATCTCAGAGGTACTTCTGTAGCCCTTAGGCACAGCATCCAGGACTGTCTGCAACCTCAGTGTGAACCAGTGCAGAAAGCCAGCAGTCAGACCAGCTGCACTGATCAAACATGTGAATGTAGAGATTTGCACATAAAAACCAGCCATCCTGAAGAACAAAAGACCAATCAATATGGAATTACTGAACCGTCTGCTCTCACGCAGCCCAAAGTGGGAAAATGATGCATTGGCTATTACTGTTGCTGCATCACAATGCCACACTAGGAGTCACACAGTGACATAAGCACACAACACGCTGATTCACATGTGTGTCACATAGCTCCTCAGCAGCTTATACTATACAAATTCAGATCCAGAAAGCACATGAAAGATCACTAATCCTCTAAACAAAAGAGCATGTATGCTTGATTATAGAACCCAGCCCTGAGACTGCAGCAGAGATGCCCACCTGCTACAAAGCTGGCAAGCAGGGCCGCCTAGGAGCTAAAATGGAGAAGTGTGTGGGCTGGTGGAGGAAGCCACATAGAATTAGAGCAGTTTAACAGTTAAACAGAAAACAGTTGCTTTTAAATAAGGCTAAAATAAAAGCTTGATTATTAGATTCTGATTTGCAGATCATGTCAAGAGTGGACATCACAGTAATGGATCCAACCCCACTGTGATTTACAAATGCACAGATGCTGGATGGGTTGGAGTCATCAATTATTCATCTGCTCCTATTACAGTCATTATATTGTTTAGGACTCTATATGAGGGAGCAAACAAAAATGAGACAGCACAAACACAATAGGTTGCCTTAAAGGAGTTAACGCCTAGAATGTACTCACATGAATTCCCAGTAAAAGGGAGTGGAGTGTCAGCATTGCAGGCTGTAGAGAAAGCTTCCCATTGTCAGTGTCTCTATCTTCCACGACAGAATCCACACAGACCGGGAGACTAAGAGGAAAGGGCAGGGTCTGTCTGGGAGAAGAAGGGGACAGTAAGGAAGAAGAGAAGGGGAAAGGAGGAGATTAGGGGAGTGGTTTACAGGCAGCATTGGTCAGATGGTTTGATGGGAGGAGCTAGAAAATCCAATAGCATATGGAGGGGGGTGGGGATATGTGAAAGAGTGGAAAGCTCAAGAAGTGACTGAGGGGTACAGTGAGTGTCTGGTGCAAAGGGGTTTGGCTTTCTGCTGATACCGCCTAGTTCCCTTAAAAGGACAAAGGATGCAGTTCATTAAATTTAAAGTGAATTATTACCTTGTAAACAATGACAGGGTTGTAAAGATAAGAAATAATTCTAGCAATAATAGTAATAAATTATAATAATCACTGTAATTTGAGTGGGGGTAGGGCCATATAAGCGTAGACCTCTTCCTATCTCCTTTCAGATGTGACTATTGTTAGTATGCTTATGAAATAAACAGTAAACAAATAAAGAATAATTAGAACATTTAGGTAGAAACTCCCAAACCTGCAGTGTTTTGCTGGTGTAAAATACTTTTTATGGCTCACTGAAGCTTGGTTCATGAGGCCGTAATGTGTGCATTCTTAAGTGTAAACAGAAAATTGTTAATTACTATGTTGTATGTATAATGGGAGGGAAATGAAAGGGTGCAGGGGAGGGTAGAGAAAGGGGAATGTGCAGCCAGGGAGTCCCTGTTGTCCGGGTGTGGGTGATTTAATCAAATGGGGGGAGCAGGATGGTGGAATCAGGATTGGGGTCACGGTACTTGATGAGTCAGGGATGCGTAATAGCACTTCAGAGAGGACATTTCCACTTAAGAATCTAGAAAAAAAAGTGGTATTTGTAGAAGGAGAATGCAAGCTGGGTATAATATTATTTGTAACAGAGAGGGGGATGGATGTTTAATGATGCACTGGGCAGATGCTAATGAAAGGGAGGAAGGCACGGACGTACGCCACTGTGCTGTAATGTGGTTGAATGTGCTGGTGCAGCAGGCAGGGTGTTTGTTGGGGGTGGGGTTTGGGGTGTGGGGCAAACACAGTCATCTCTGGGTTTATTCTGCAATGTGGAGTTGCCATGGAGACTGCTTCCATCGTAGTTAAGTCAAGATGGCTGCTGCAGTCTCACAGCAGCAGCAGCAACAGCAACAGCAGTGTGCAGGTCATACAATACATACTGTAACTGCCAGGAGTGACACCGTCTGAACAGCACAGACGATCAGCAGCAACATTAAAAAATACTTCTACATATACTCATACAGTGAAACATTAACGTAAAGATGAAATTTTCAGTTGATTTGGCTATTCTTGATAGTGTATTGAACAGATTTGCATTTTTTCTAAGTAAAAATGACTTAATTATCCATGACTTAATTCATACTTTGAAAATCTTACACAGTATATTCATATAAAAATGTGTATACATACAGTAACTATTGTTAGAATGTAATAGTGTGGCATCTTAATGATCTTTGACTCATTGTGTAGCACAAATAAGAAAAGCATCTCATTCTTTTTATATTTCCTCTTTTATTGTCAAACAAAAGAGGCAGTTACATGGCTACGCTGCATGCTAATGTAATTTGTAATTAAAATACAAATAGCAGTTTTCCGTTTTTATACATCATATCTTAACACAAGCATGTCTTGTCAAAATGATTACGGACAAGAAGATTCAACAATTTTTTTGACTCAGACATTTTCGTCCATAATCTGTATAATACATGTTAGTGTTATAAATATTCTACATGTGATTATTTAACTGTACAGCACTTTTAATATATACTAATCCATGCATCAGTCCCTTTAATTATTGGTCACAGAAAGACCTAAAAAAAAAAAAAAGTCAAATTAATTACTGTAATTTTGTCTACTTTTTATATAAAGACAATTACAAACTGGACATGATTTTACTTATAATATCTCAGTCGTACAACAGGACATGGTCCATCAGTTAAAGTCGCTAGTAGCTGAACGCCCTGTTTCTGCTCCAGGTTTGTAACTCGTCATTAATGCAAGAGCAAGCACTGGAAACCTGGTACTTTCCATTATAATAGGCAACCGGGCACTGACTGTTGTACCACACTAAGTTCTTCTCAAGTTAATTTGAGATCACTTTGCTACAAACTGTCCATGGTGCAGCTCCGATACAAGCTGCCTTTGTAACACTGACCCATTTACATCCAAAACAATGGCTGGATTGAGTAAGACCCTGAAAGCGTTGGTAACCTGCATTTGTGACGTGCTTCACCGCCAACAAAGGAGGAACACAAAGACGTAGAAAACACAATATCATCCTTTTCAAATCAGATATGTAATAATAATACTGTGTCTGAATACAGAAGCATCTAAGTATCAAAAATACCAATCAGACCCATCCTGTTATCACTGACATTTCCTCTCATCTCTCAGACTCTCTATCAACTTCCATCCCTCCATTCTAAAAATTCTAAAATATGTCTTTCTGCATTTTCCTCCAGATAAAAATTACACACACTAGGAGTATTAACCCAGCTGTGTGAGGACAATGCTCAAATCCTCATGTGAATAGTTTTTCTTATAATTGCATATTAGCAGAGATAGATATCAAAATAAAACTGTTCACAATGAGACCCTCATTCTTTTGTTTTCATAACTATGCACATATGAAAAACATCCATACTTTCCATTTGCCATGTCATTGTCATATGCTGCCATCTAGTGGCGCAAACTTACACAAAGACCTTCCTCAACAATAAAACACATCCTTATAACATTCTAGTAGTTGTCTCTTCTACAGCCACAGTATCATTTCCACATAAACAGGAAAGCGCCACGATCTCGGCACCTTATATCAGTAAAAAAAAAAAGAACAACACCTTGGTTTATATCTCTATCCACGACCTGATATTGGGAATCTTTCAAGGTCTACACACCAGTGCCCTTATGGACGGGGTCTTTGTTACTTGAAAATTTGCTCATATCTCCAAGACGTTTAAAAAAGTTTAAAAACCCAGAGGTCTCAGTCTTATTCCACATACTCTTAGGAGGGATATTTTCACTATTTCTTCGGTTGCCTGAGGCATCTGTAGATGTGCTTGCTTGGTTTTGCTCCATGGGTTCATCTTCAGCATGGGTATTTATGGTTTTCTTCTCTGATGTTTTTACTGCATGTTCACCTGATTTTGCTAAATAATCAGATATGTCAGTGAAGTCAAACACTTGTTTTGAAGAACTGCGTCCATCATTCTCTGTTGGCGTGTCACCTGTTGCATTTTTAGGAGTTCTGACCGGAGATGGAGCCCATACTTTATCTTCCTCCTCCTCAGTTTTAGGAACTTTAGTAGGTAGAGTATGGCGGCGACCGAGGTTGCGTTTCGAGGGAGACTGAGGACTGAGTAAAAATCTAACCAAGTCCTCGTTAGTTGGGTCTCCAGGATACCTCTGCGTCTCTTCATCAAAGGTGTGCTGGCGACGAACAGTTCGACTCACATTAGGAGATTTCTGGTTTTCCAGAGATTGTTCCACAGATGAGGCACTGCTACGGCTGTTCTGGAAACGTAAAATCTTTTTGGATGCTTCACGCAACTTCTGTGCCTCTTCCTCATTATTATCCTTTACGTCTTCCTCGATATCCTCAGTGGCTGAGACTGCTCTGCCTGTGGAGGAAATGCTAGTGGTCCTCTTGGCTGGGCCTGTAAATCCATTAAAATCCTCTTTCCTTGGAGGTTTCATCTCCTCTTCATGTAGAACACTAACTACTGCATTGTTGTCCTCATTATTGTTCTGGATTTTCTCAGGGGTGGAGCTGTTGGTGAGTTCAACGGCTGAATTCCATTCTTTCATAACCAACTCCCTCGGCCTCAAAGTGCCTCCTCGACTTTGATTACCGCTGGGGAGGTTTGCCTGAGAGGTAATTTCTACCAGGCTCCCGTTGTTGGGCGTGCCACCGGGTGGGCTCCCTTGAGTCGATGACGGCCTTCCAAGCCTCCTCCTGGAACCCCGTCTGGTGACAAAGTTCTGTAGAATAGACTCTAATGCAATACCCTCCATTTCTTTGTCTCTGCTCGAACACGTAGCAGTAGATCTGCGCTTGGCAGCATTCTGTAATCTCTCAGCATGTCTGCGCTTGACCTCTGCCATCTCTCGAACCTTGTTTTCCTGCAGAAAATCACACAATTCATGACTCAAGAAGCATGTTACAACCATTTGAAGAAAACATGCGGGTCATGCCTTTACTCTACCTGGATCGCTCGCATAAACTTCTCACAGAAGGAGCTGAAAATGGAGCAACACTCCTGCAGCTTGAACTTCTCTGGGTTCTCACAGAAGTACTCAGCCACGGCATCGCTTACTTCGTGCAGCTCTAGAAGATCAGTTTCAACCTCTGTCAAGCAGACCTCGGCCTCCTAAACAGAGCCAGAATCAGAGAATTAGGAAACATATTCAAAACAAACATTAACACAAACCAGGCTGAGATGGAAAAGCAGAAGCCTTCCTCACCTTTAGAAAATCCTCCATCTGTGTCTTTAGGTCGTCCTGTTTCAAAGAATCATTTTTGGCTGCTTCTACTTTTTTTACCTGTCTTTGAAACTCGGCCTCAATTTCGTCTTTATTTACTCTGAAAACGTGTGGGAAAAGATCAATTACAGTGGCACAAGCAAAATGAAAAGACGACAAAAACACACAGACTGAGGAGCAAGAATAGTTACCTCGCTGCAGCTTCGATGTGTTTGAGTCGCTCTGGAAATTGAAGAAGGGCCTCATCAGCCCTCTGTGCTTGCTGTGGTGAACAGATATATACATATTTAATTTCAAAACTTTAAATGTACGCACTGACATTGAAGGTAAAAAGCTGCTTACCATCACAACATAATGCATGAGATTCATTCCGGGTTTGTTTGCTTTTGTATCTGCTAGTTTCAACAGAGAACTCATGCGGAAGCCAATTGCACTGCCAGCGTAGCCACCCTGTGGTTAGATGAAATAAAATGAGACTTATTGATGCACGAAAGCCACGGTCGATTAACAGTCCATCATCACATGTTAGACACTCACAGCATTCATGTAATTTCCCGTCTTTAGCACCAGGCGAATGACAGAATGGAGATGATCACACTCCAATAGCTCTACAAGAACACACACACGATAACTTGCACGTTATGTTTGCTCATACTGTTATACATTATTGTTTTTTAGAATCCAAGAAAACAAGCATCACCTCTGCCAGCCGCCATTAAAGTGCCAATGAATTCTTTGATTTCATCCATGAGGGGGAAAAATTCTTCTTTGAGCATCAAACAGCTCAGACGCTCCTCATAACTGCAATAAACAAAGCGTCCATTATACAAAAAAAAAAAAAAACATTAAAGTGTAACACATGTAACGTATGAATGACACTTGGGTAGCTCACCTGGGGATCTTGATCAGCATTAGCATAAATAAATCTGCTTCAGGTAGGGTCGAGTGGTCCCCCTTAAAATTATTCAGCTGTTTCAACTGTATTCAAAGACAATGAAAATACAAACTTTAAAGTGGGACTAGGCAATATTTTTACCCTAATTAAACAGTTTCAAAGTAATCGTGATGGTTAAATGGCTTGTTAGGGGGAGAATGGAAGGCCTCAGTCTACCCACTAGTGCCTCTAGGGCCGAATGTGCCACTTGCAACTTCTCAGTGTCGTCTCTGTAGCCTAGCCTAGACCGAGCCTCAGGTTCTTGTTCGCAACGCCCCCCCTCGCCTCCCCCCCGGCTCCATCTGCAGCCGCTAGCAGTGAGTTGCAAACATTAGCCGCAGAGCTTAAGAGCAGGTCTGGTTCTGTGACATCCTCTATGAGGTGAAAACAAATATCCGAAACTTCAATGTTCGGCTAAATTTTCCCATTCCGCTCCACTCCAGTAGTGTATTCGATCACTATTTTTTGCCTTCTCGTCGACAGGTTCATTGAAAGCAAATGCACAGTCAGAGGGGGAGGGTTAACGGTGGGTTTTGCGACAGGAATGCTGCGTTCCAGGCCATTTTTTTGAGCCAGTAAGTCACGAATTCAAACCATGACTCATGACTTTGTAACGTTCCAGGCAAGTCACGCCAAACTGCCTGAGCACAAGGAATTGTGGTAGCTAGATGTAAACAAACCAGCATGGTGGATTGTACGTTATGCTCATTTACAATTATTTCTAACACCAAAGGTGTTTACTCTTTGCTTATTTGAGGGAAACAGAGGAGGAAAAACAGCACATAAGGCAAGAGAAGTTGTTATACCTTTTATGTTATGTTATTTGTACTAGCAGCACTGTACCCATGGTGCCATTGTACGATAGCATGAGAGGCTAAAATCGCCCAGCATACCTCACAACATTTGAATACGGACATAAAATTGTGCCTAGTAGATAGTCAGGTAATGTTTCTATTCATTTGGCAAGTTTGGTGGCGATCAGGCCTGTGAAGGCTGAGGAAAATTCGTACAAACGCCCTCCTGTGCTGCAACATCGATCGGACGGACACCGGACAGACACAGAACATGCATTATATAGTAGGATATTTGGATATGTATTTGGTATTAATTTATTCTTGCACTCAATGGACTGAAAACTAGCTAACGCTAGAGTAGCTGCTGATTATGTAGAACATTTGCGGATAAGTAACATCAGAGCAATACCTTGTTTTACTAAACAATCTGCATAAACATCGCATCCATGGGGGCTGCCATTGCTACATGACATCAGAGCTTGGAACTGGGAGTACATCGATCTAGAACGAGTTCACGGGTGGGAAGTCACAGGTTTGACTGCCATTCCAGTGCATTTTCACCGGTAGAGGGTTGGAAAAACACAAGTTACGGGTTACCTGGAACGCAGCAAAAATATTTACTATTGAACTGTAGGGGAGCTTTGCAGAGAAAAGTGCTACAAAAACAGTGAAAAAGAACTAAAACAAGCGAAGAGGAACCAAAACGGTAAAATGTTGCCTAGTTCCCCTTTAACGTCTAATTGTGTTTGTGGTGAATTAAATAATATCATGACATATTACACACACGTTACAAGCTCGGCAGCTGTTACACATACCTCCCCTTCATCTGGCAGCAGCTTGCACATCTCTCTCACTTTTCCAGATCCAAAACTGACACCATTTCCTGCTTTAATTTCCTCAATCATTTCTCTTACAGGCCTGTAGATGGAGGTGAAAACAGTCGTAATTAAGTGGATTAGTCATGACTTATGTTTATTATTTTCCTTAAGGGTTGGGAAATGTGTAATGTGATGTTGTGTATCTGTGTTAACACCATGTTCTTGCATCTTTAAAAAACTCAGGCTGCTCACAACAGCATGCCTCTACCTGCTCAAATAGTTTTGTGAAATAACATCACCTCAGATTTGTATGCACAGTAAAAAACACAAGCTATGTGGGACATGAGTATGCTTCTATATATTTTGACAGGTGTAATGTCTGAAACGCATTAGGGCGTGTTTGGAGAGACAGTGGGTGGAAGCATTATGATTGGCCGATGTGTTTTGCTGTTGCACTGCAAAAAAGGGAGTGTCTAAAAACAAGATAAAAACACTAAATCTGAGGGAAAAGGTCCTAAAAACAAGTGAAATATCTGTCCATGCAGGAAGATAATTTCACTTGACAAGATCTCTTGAATTAAGATTGTTAAATATAGAAATAAGCATGTCTACAGATGTATGAACACTTAAAATAAGCAATGTATTAAAATAAGATAAATTATCTAACACTTCTAAATCTAATTTTATTTTTTATCTTCACTGGAAAAAATGAAAATCTTACCAAGTGTATTTTTCTCATTTCTAGTCAAAATATCTCATCACACTTAAAATAAGACATAATCACCTATAGAGTAACTTTTCAGTGAGATATAAGAACTTATTTTTAGATCTTGAAAATCTTATTTTAAGAAATCTTACCAAGATAATTTTCATTGTTCCACTGGCAGATTTTTTGCTTGAATTAAGCAAAAAAAAAAAAAAATCTAAGATTTCTTAAAATAAGATTTTCAAAATAAGCTCTTATATCTGATTGAAAAGATACTCTTTAGATGATCTTAAATCTTACCAAGTGTATTTTTCTCATTTCTTGTCAAAATATCTCGTCACACTTAAAATAATACATAATCACCTAAAGAGTAACTTTAAAGTGAGATATAAGAACTTATTTTCAGACAATAGATCTGGAAAATCTTATCTCAAGAAATCTTTCCAAGATAATGTTCACTTGTTCCATTGGCAGATTTTTTTTTTCTTAATTCAAGCAAAAAAAATCTGCCAATGGAAAAAGTAAAATTATTTTGGTAAGATTTCTCGAAATAAGTAATAATAATAATAATAATAATAATAATAATAATAATACATCACACTTATATAGCACTATGTTGGACACTCAAAGACGCTTCACAAACAAACAAAACAAAAGAACAAAGGGGCTCAAGAAAATGCAAGTTTGATTTTAAGTGTCATGAGATAATTTGACCAGAAATCAGAAAAAATACACTTGGTAAAATTTTGATTCTTTCCAGCGTTGGTAAGAACCACATAATTTGCAGTGTAGACATTTTATATTTTTGTAGTGTAATTTTTTGGATGTATTTTTTATGCCTTACGTATGCCAAACAGCCTCAGGGAATACATTTACGTGTCATCCATACTGATAGTTGTACTACAGGATACCAGAGGAAAGTAACCTGTTGGTGCTGTAGAACAGAATTAATCAGACCTGCCTGGACATGCTGACTTTCAAAAATCTGAGCATGAGGCAACCATGTTGCAAACTAGTCTGTCTGCCTCATCCCATATTGTTTTACACTGGAACACGAGGAAACTACTGGGCAGAACCCATCACACCTTTGAACAGCTGACTCACCGCTTGAACTGCTTTAGGAAAATTCCAATGTTCATACTCCTCTTGGAGCTGAGGATGGAAACCTGGAAAGAGAAACGGAAACAGATCTGGATATAATCATGTTGTCAGCTGTTTAGATATTATTTTATTAGTTGAAGGTGTGCCTTTTATGTCACTGATGTGTTCGATGGCTGGTTCCAAAGGTGAAGAATTACTGACAAGAACCATGAAGATAACACTTCATTTTTTGTTATTGACCTTTTTTAACCAGTGTCTATTTCTGGAAATGGTGTAAAAGTTCATTCACCTCAGATGTCTGACCTCAGTTAATCTATGAAAATAATGATAATGAAGGATACGTTTCTGCTAAAAAAGAGAGTAAGTTTAACTTCTTTGTTTCGGGTAAGGACATCTGATTAAATAACTCTTACAGATGAATAGGTGAAAAGCTTGAATACACAACATAAGCAGGCTACTGCTGATGGAAGACATTATACCTTCCTTTAGCAAACAGAATTGTGAAGAATAGTCAGACTCCACCCATGTATTGATTCTTTGACATGGGATTACTTTGAAGCTTTTTCTAATCACTGTCTCCTAATGCAACATACATATAAATGAACTGTTTGTGCTATTTCAAAAGAAAAACCACCATTTTAAAATGCATGTTTTGCTTAAATATATTTAGCATAAACACAATTCTCCTTCATTGTGTTCTGTATTTACAGTATAGCATAGATGAATGAGGATCCATATTTACTGTAAATATTAGGGATAGTTTGCTGCCTTAGTTGGTTTGCTGGTTATTTTCAAAGAAATATTGTGATTGTGCTTCTTGTTTACCTCAACTTCATCCTAAGAAGCAAATCAATCCAAGTCTAAAGAGCAAATTCCTATATCTCATTACGCAACTCTACAAACAGGATTACACACACACAATAATACAAAAGATTTCAGTGTTTTGCTCCAAACTTGAAGGTTTTACGTGCTGTTCTGTTTTTTCCTGGCTGGTCCTACTTACAAATTCTCCCCCTGAGGTAGAAACTGGGAGGCCCCTGAGACTCTGGCGGTTCTGGGCCTTCAGCAGTTGCTGGTCCTGCTTTTTGCTGAACAGCTCCTCCATGTGATCAGTGTCCAGCTCATACTCCCCATCAGGCGCATCAGCCGTCCAGATGTTCCGCTTTCCTACCACACTGTGTTTCGGAAGAGTCTCCCAGTTGAAATTTCTCATCCTAGAGCGCCGGCGTTCCCCATTGGCAAAAAGGCCAGGGCCATGAAACGGCGGAGGGAGGCCAGGGGCTGGAGGTGGTGGAGGTGGTGGTGGTGGTGGTGGTGGTGGTGGTGGTGGTGGAGGAGGCCCTGGTTGCATCTTGTGGCAAGATCCTTTCAGCAGGTTTTGGATATAGGCATGATCTCAGTGGGACATCTTGGCACAGTGGTGTAACTTTCAAGTGTTGCAGTTGTGTTTGTATGTTTTTATTGGATTATAGTAGAGCTCAAGTCCAGAGGGTTGTCAGGAAAGACTGGAATAAAGAGCAAAGGGTGGTAACAGAATCACAAAAGTTGTATTAAGCGACTCATTAAACATCCACTTTCTCTGAAGTCTTATAATTAACAACAGAAATGCTATTTAAGCCGTATTAAGGGCTGTCGAAACATATAAAAAGTGTGTCATAATATAGTCTATAGCAGTCTGGACATATAATAAAGTGTGACAGGCACAGTTTGATTCATTTTGTCCAATTAATCCACAGTCTTGACAAAATATGCGGTTAAAAACACACTGTTAAGG
This sequence comes from Sphaeramia orbicularis, assembly GCF_902148855.1. NCBI lineage: Eukaryota > Metazoa > Chordata > Actinopteri > Kurtiformes > Apogonidae > Sphaeramia > Sphaeramia orbicularis. Next base: position 35,392,364 of record NC_043969.1, read on the forward strand.
GCTTTTTTACCAAGCACCCAGCTTCTGTGACATTTACCCAGCTTATCTATGTCAAAGCCAATACTGCCCCCACTCTTTGGTAACATTCTCATGCCAATATCCACCCAGAAATAGTAAGAAAACTTACCTTTTTTCATACCCTGTCCAAAAAAATGTTATTCTCTGTCCTATCCCTCCGCTCTCCTCTTAAAACGTCGTCCTCAGGTAAAGTAATAACAACCAAGTCAGCGTCAGAAAACAGTGTCGAAACACTACCTGAGCGTAAAAGGCACGCCCAGGTACGTTCCATGACAGCCCACACCTTTCCACCAGGAAAGACTGTGGGATTTTTGCTGAATGTTCAGAGCTGGAAGCAGTTTGTGGCTGTGTTTCCTGTTCTGCTGTCATGAGATCCAAATGAGAAGAATCCTTTGCGTTTCCAGACTGCTTCAGCCTGACTGTGTCCTGACTGACTGATAGGGATTCAGTATTGATCCCCAAAGTGAGACTACATACTTGAGAACTGTTTGTTGAATTCTTTTGATCAGTTTTACCAACAAATACTGACTGGATGAAAGAGTAAGTGATTAAAAGCAGTAGGTTAGGGTAATTGACTTCCTTTGTTGTAAGTTGTTGATCGTCTCTTAACTCAGTTTATAATGATAAACCCTTGGATGATACTCTTAAATACATTTGCATACACTTCACTTCATTCCAATACTATTGTGTAAGATATAGTGGAGGGAAAACCAATCATTTTCAAGAGTTTAACCCTTGGGGACCGTTCAGGCTATCATTATGGTTTTTGTTTCAGCTAATGGCATGAATTTTTGCAAACATGATTATTTTTTGATATTTTTTAACTGCAGTTACTTTTACAGGTAATTTACATACTCCGCTTCTTTTGCACTCTGATGCAGATGAATGTATTAACGTATCTAATTTATTATCCTCAAGCCAAAATTCTACATGCAAAAAAATGCAATAAAATCATCATATATCAATACTTTTTCTGCTTTTTCCATCTCTTAACCTCCTAAGACCCAGGAAATGTCAGCAAAGTCAAAGTACAAGCTTTTTTGTTTTTTATTAAATAAGTGCCTATACTGGAAACATCATGATGCAACAGTTTTTTCAGATGCAGGTTTTAAAATTTTTATGGAATGTCCTTTGTGGTGGACAGTTTTCTTTTTTTTTTTTTTTTGAATAAAGTTGTGAAACTCTTGTCCACAAATGTGGACAGTGGGTCTTAGGAGGTTAAACCACTTCAGTTCTGCTCAAAACTACTAAATGTTCAATAATATTCAAGATTGTAACCCTTAAAACCCCAGTTTGAACACATGCCACTTGTTTTTATTAAAAAAGCAACAGAATATGTGGTATTTTCTATATAATAATGAAGGGATATTGTTTCATATCAGAGTCTTGGACATATCAAAGATTGGTAATAAGTCATTAGTAGTTTTAGTGCCGTGCAGGACCCTCATGACAAAAAAAAAAAAAAAAAACCCTTACTGGATTACACTGAAACCACATTTTTAAAAATCCAATGCAAATGTACTAATGCAATGAAATCAGTGTTATCAAGACTTGAATTACCAGCAATGCCTCAGCCCCCCACTATTCATTATACAAAAAACATGTAGTTTAGTTTTTTCGTCATAAAAAACAGGGACATTGCATACTGAAACTGCCATTTAAAGGGTTAAAATTCTGTAAAGGATTGAACATTTGGTATTTTTGAGTAGAACTGAAGAAATCTGAGAGATTCATGCAGAAAAAAGAACAAAATATTGATTTATGATGATTTTTTTTTTTTTTTCTGTAGTAAACCAGTGATGCACAAGGGTAAAAATGCATTCATTTGCATCAGGGTACAAAAGAAGGTGAATCAAGGGATTTACCAAACTGATGGCCCTGGAACCATGTAGTCATGTGTTACTAATGGGTTACAGTGAAGTCACAGCAGTTAGAGCAGTGGCGGCTGCTCATCTTTCAGAGAGGGGAAGCTCATGTCGGCTTACATCAAAAAAATTGTCAAGTTATTTTAACATAAATTTGGCCCACCGTTCCTTTTTCAGAAAATGGTCAGTGACCTTATTGTACCAAGTAGGCATCTTTTCCAGGGAATTGATAGCCAGTTCACTCCGACCTAGCCAACAGTATGATTAATTTAACTATCTGCAAAACGATATTAAACTCGAACAAGAAATGATTAAATTATGTAACTGAAACAAGAAAATGTTGAAATTGTTAAATTGAAACAAGGAAGTACAATGAGTGTGTTTTATTTACAGTGCAAGAAATGAACGAGTAATTTCGTAGTGGTTTCTCTCTCGATTTCACAGCAGAATGTGCGACGGTATTAAACTGAACTCTGTCAACTGAGGGAGTATATTTCAAAATAGCTGTCAATCAAACAGGATTCAGCCTTTCGACTGATCCTCCATTCAGCACGTGGAAGCCCAGCGTCCAGTCCAGCCGAGGCCCGCCCACAGCTCCATTCACCCTCAGAGACGCCGAGCGTCTGGGGGCGGGACAACATCGTGGCATTTACCCAATTACCATCCAGTTTTGAGGCAATGAAAAAAACTGTTCCACTCAGTCCCATTGAAGTGCATGGACGCTGAGCGTCTACGGACAAATGCACTGAGCAGAGATCGAATGACAAAACAGCGCAACAGGAATGTATGAGAAGTGAACAACATCGAGTCTGTTGATTTGTGATAAAGCTGATTCTGAACAAACTTGTCTGTGAGATGAACATGTTCTAACACATTTGTAGTCAATGAAATGTCAACACAACCGTACATATTTTCATAATTTTAGGGGAAGCTGAGCTTCCCTTGCAGTCTATGAGAAATTGCCTCTGAGTTAGAGTCATCCTGGATGACTCAAAACTTACCTTGACTCTTAAAGTATTTCATTAATCAAGACTCCTCTAATGAGTTTCATAAAGTAATCCCATCTGGAGCATGAAACAAACACTTTAATCAGTTTTAATAAGGATTATTTGTCTAAGGGGAACAAGGACAAGGACCAACAAAACATCCAGCAGACTTTATTGGAAATGCAGAACAAGACAAACAACCAGCTGACTACAATTTAAAATAAAGATTACAAAAACAAAAGCTGTGTTACATATTGGTAAACAACACAAATAAGAAAAATGTACTTACATTCTGTAATGCTGAAAACTGTATTGCAATTTGGAGGACATGTGGTAAAACATGTAACCAATATACCCATTCAATATTCCTGTTTTAATATTTGCAACTCACTGCTGTTCATGGAAGCAGCTTTTTTTGTTGCACATTGGCGCCTCCTTTTGGAAAAGTGGCTGCATTTATTATCTGATCAGATGGTGGGATGGTTTAATGCTGCTAAATAAGGATACTTGTATTTTATTGTCTCTAAAAGGACAATAAGGATAAAAATAATAAAAACAAAATCATTGCTGTTGGTTTGCTGGATTCATTAAAATCATCATTTTTGTCTTGGGACGTTAAACACATTTCAGGAGGTCAGATTAATCATGGATTGTATCAGAGCTAAAAGAAATTCACTATAATCTCTATACATTTTGCTTTCTGTGCATGTAAACAGTAAACTGTCCATTCAGGCAGGTGTTCCACAAAGCGAGCTCACAAACATAGTGAGATAACTTTAAAAATGAAAGATTACGATGCGTCTTATTCCCAACAACATGTCAATTCAATTATACATACTTAGGAAAAATAGGTTTTGGAAGATATTTGTTACCTTTTTAACATTATGCCACTACTTTGCCACTCCAGCTTTGTGGATTCCTTTAATGTGATACACTGGAAATATTAAAGAAGATGTTTCAGACAACATTCAAAACAACAAAACAATGGATGTGCAAAACTGCCAAGGGATATATTCACAACAGTAGACTATTCTGTACATAAATAAGAAGTGATATACATGTAGTGATTGTGCTGCCTAAAGAATAAGAAAGTAACAAGTAGCTATTTTGTGGCAAAAAAAATCAAAAATACAACTGAAATAGTTGTACGCTCTATGTCATATGATACTGAAAAACATTACAAAAATGACCCCTCATGTTTCTCTTAGTCACTGGTCTCTATTGTTCCTACTGTATACTCCCTTGTTCATTTAATTCTTTCCCATTTAACCGTGGAGTTCTTCACTGACCATCTTAAAAACAGCTCAACCCTGAGCGTTCTTACTGCTCTTCCAGCCAGGATGGTTTGTCTGATCCTGGAGGCTTTAACTTTACATTGAACTGTATAAGAGTTTGTTCCAACTGCTGCTGGTTGCCAGCAAAGTAAGCGGAGATAGCATTATGGAAGAGAAGCAGCTGCTTGTGCATCACCTTCACCTGGAAGAAAGATAAAAAAAAAAAAAACAGGGATTATAAACGTGGTTTTGTAAAGATTAGAGTTATATTGCCTGTATATATTTGTCATCTGCAGTATAGAGTTAGCTTTTTGTATATTTCAGTTGTTTTGTAGTACTTTAGTAGTATACATATATTCAGTATTTTATCTTGCAGTTTTCGTACATTGTTTACATTTTTCAGTATTTTGTGTGATATTTATATTTTATACAGTCCTTTCTGCACTAATTGGTTTTGTTGCTAAACAAATTTTCCTTGTTCCTGTGACAGTAAAAATCTGTTCTATTCTACTGACTTGATGCTTGGATCAGTTTCAAGGGAATAAGCCTAAAGGGAAGGTATGATTAAATGTATTTTTTATCCATTAGTACAGTGGTTCCCAACCTTTTTTGTCTCGTGACCCCATTTTAACATCACAAATTTCATGCGACCCCACACATTCAAAACAGAGACTTTTTTTTTTTTTTTTGCTAAAATTAATTTGTTTTTGATCTTGTAATAGTTTACTATACTATGTTGCAAATCAATGTTAATTTTAGACTACATTTAGTCTACAGAATGTATATTATTATGGACGGAGGCAGGAAAGCCAGGTGTAGATTACTGCACAAAGAGAGAATTTTATTTTCCTTGGTCAGGATATGTACAGTCAGTCCAGCTTGGATTTACAAGGCTGACAATTAATACTGAACAAACAAGAACTCAAACTATGAATTATGAAAGAGCTGCAGCATCTGAAACATTTGAAAGATAAACAGTACCACAGTGCTTCAGTTTCAGCTTCACAGTTTGTCATGCCTTTTATGTATTGTGATTATCTCTCTCAACATATATTTTTATTAGTAAGTTTTTATTTTTATTTTTATCAATTACTAGAAATTTCAGGTGACCCCATTTGAATTCCAGGTGACCCCACGTAGGGGCGTCACCCCAAGGTTGAAAAACACTGCATTAGTATTTCTCTACATGTATCATAATACTATAGTAGAGCCCAAGTCACTCTTGGAAAAAAAAAAATTCCAAAAATACTGTAAATGTACTGTATGTAGTCTTAAATATGTATAAGTGGGGTAGATTCCTGGTTAACATCACCAGATGCATGTTAAAAAAGACCCACCTGGTTATAACTAAGAAAATAGGTAAGAGTCTTCCATTGGATAATTAATGCAGGGCTCATTATGTTTCAGCTGGAAACAAGTTCTTTAACTCTAGCTGATGCAGTGACTAGTTTCTCGTTACTTTAATAACCATGTAAGAAGACAGACCCTGTGGTTGTAGAAAAGATGTAAGCCTGTTTCAGAAAGGTTAAATTACTGTCAAGCCAACAAAACACCAAAGGACTTTGTTAAAACTGCTAAAATTGGGTTAAAACCTCAAGGGATTAGGACTAAACAGCTCTGTAGTCTTAAGAAAACCATTTATCTGGGAGGATAATCGTAAAAAAAAGGCATCAGCAGTGGCCTATGGAGCAACTGAATTAGGTCATGTGGTCTGATGAGTCCAGACTGACCCTGTTCCAGAGCAATGGGCGCATCAGGGAGAGAAGAAAGTCACATAAAGTGATTACCCATCATGCCTAGTGCCTACAGTACAAGCCTGTGGGGGCAGTGTTGTGACCTGGGGTTGCTTCTGTTGGTCGGGTCTAGGTTCAGCAATGTTGTATGTCCATAAAATGACATCAGAGACGACCTGAATATACTGAATGATCAGGTTTGAATAACAGTGGATTTTTTTAATCAATATTCCAAGATGACAATGTCAGGATTCATCAGGCTCAGATTATGAAAGAGAGGTTGAGGGAGCATGAATCATCATTTTCACACATGGACTGGTCACCACATTATCCAGTCCTTTTCCCCTTTAAGAACCACTGGGATGTGATGGGGAAGATTTTACACAGAAGTCTGAGTCTCCCATTATCAATACAAGACCTTGGTCAAAAATTAATGCAACTTTGGACAGAAATAAATGTGATGCCATTGCATACACTGCAAAAATCTAAATCTTACCAAGTGTATTTTTCTCATTTCTGGTCAAAATATCTCATCACACTTAAAATAAGACATAATCACCTAAATCGTAACTTTTCAATGAGACATAAGAATTTATTTTTAGACAACATATCTGGAAAATCTTATTTCAAGAAATCTTACCAAGATAATTTTCACTTGTTCCATTGGCAGATTATTTTTGCTTAATTCAAGATTTTTTTTGCCTAATTCAAGCAAAAAAAAAAAAAAAAAAAAAAAAAATCTGCTAATGGAACAAGTGAAAATCATCTTGGTAAGATTTCTTGAAGTAAGATTTTCCAGATCTATTGTCTAAAAATAAGTTCTTATATCTCACTGAAAAGTCACTCTTTAGGTGATTGTCTTATTTTGAGCGTGATGAGACATTTTGACTAGAAATGCGAAAAATACACTAGGTAAGATTTAGATTTTTGCAGTGTAAACTAATCAAAGTATTAGAATGTGAGACTTTTTTTTTTTTTGGCCAGTCTGCATATAATTGCAACAACTGAAACTAGTAATTTTCCTTTATCTTCTTCTTATTTCTAATCATTATGTTGTGAGAGAGTGATGATGGATTTCAGTGAATCACAGAATTGTGCATGTATTGGGGACATTATTGCAAATATCATTTCATCTCTGTTATTTTGCGGTTTGAGGCCTATAAACTGTATTCAAACAATAATTTGGAATAAAAATAGGCATTTCTGTTGAGACTGGGAGGTGTAACAAAGGTCGGGATATGAAGCTCTAGAGAAAGTAAGAGACCATTCCCATGAAAACCTCTGGAAAATGATCAAGAGGAAGACTGACACAAGCCGTAAAATAAAGACAAGGCGCCAACAGTGATATGAAAGACTGGAGAAACCACGGGGATCAACTCAAATACATGAAAGCGGTGTTTGAAATTCAGGGATATTCCACCAAATAGTGGTTTCTGCACTCTTCCTATAATGTTCATACTGCTTTTTTGCAATTTGGACATAAAGATGTAATTTTCTGCAAATTACACTTTTTGTTTGGAATTACTGAAATATTATCATTTGTAGAATTAAAGCAAATGTTCAAGTTACTTTGACACATCCTTTCAATTGTATAACAGTGACTTGAGAAGATATAATTGTAAAGATTACTTAACGTCCTGAGACCCAGGAAAGTAAAACTTTGGACTTTTTTACATTGAATAATGGTCTTGATTTGAAACAACATAATGCAACAGTTTTTTTTCAGATACATTTTGGATTTTTTTTAATGGAATGTCCTTAGAAGTGCAGTTTTTTGTTTGTTTTTTTTGTAAGTGAAGCTGTGAAACTCATGTCCCCTATAGAGGACAAAAATGCACTGCTGGGTCTCAGAAGGTTAAAACTAAAAATTGACAACACTTTCAGATTATTGTTCCTCCCATTCTGCTCTTTTCCTTCTACTTCCTCCTCTTCTTTTTCTTATTATTATTACTACACAGTTCTTCCCTCAATTTCTTTTTATTATTTTCAATATTATTGCTTTAGTTATAACTATTCTGAGCACTACTGTTATAGAATTCTCTTATCTTTTTTTTTTACTGTTCTATAAATAAATGCACACACACTGTTCTCCACAGATAATAGGGTATTTGTCCCCGTCTTTCTGTTTTCCCAATATAAAAAAATATGATGAGGATCCACAAACCTTATTTTCCTCCAGGAACTTCAGTTTAATGGTGACGTCGCTACGCAGCCGTTCGTATTTATCTCTGTAGACTTGGTACTCGTGCTGGGCCATCTCGATGCGTACCATGGCAGCGGCATCCCTCGGGCCCAAACTCAGCTCTTCCAGGTCAGAACGGTAGGCATCGAATTCTAGTCTGCCAGAAAAATATTAAAGACCCAGTCATTTTCCAGACAATAACTCATGGCATGGATTAAAAATCTCTTCCTTAAAGGGGTCATATTTTGCTAAACCCACTTTTATATGTCTTTGGTTCATTTATTTGTGTATTTGGACCCTAATAGTTCAAACAGTTTGAATTTGAACCCTCCAGGTGCTGCAGAGCTATCTTTATATTCATTGAGTGGATTTCTACAACTCGTTTCAATTCTTGCTTAATTTGTTATGTTTTATAACTAGTTACGTCATGACATTTGCACATATAAGGTCTAGACTTCTGACGAACATTTATCCGAGAACGACTTAATTGTTTATCAGCAGCAGCGGTTGTAGTAAAAACCGAAAATCTGTCCTAGCTTCAAGCCGATTGCCTAAAATGTTCAGTTGTTGGTTGTATTAATGAACACAAGTGGCTGAATGGGACAGAAAGCACAGTCGACAACCTGGAGGGGGTGGGGCGTGAAGTGGCTCATTTGGATTTAAAGGGCCAGCGCTCAAAACGACCTGTCTTGGGTCATTAGACCAGTGTTTTTCAACCTTGTCGCCTGGAATTCAAATGAGATCGTCTGAAATTTCTAGTAATTGATAAAAATAAAAATAAAAAATTACTAATAAAAATATATGGTGAGTTGACAGAGACAGTCTCAATACATAAAAGACATGACAAACTGTGAAGCTGAAACTGAAGCACTGTGGTACTGTTTATCTGTCAAATGTTCATTGTGGTCGGTTTCAGATGCTGCAGCTCTTTCATAATTCATAGTTTGAGTTCTTGTTTGTTCAGTATTAATTGTCAGCCTTGTAAATCCAAGCTGGACTGACTGTACATATTCTAACCAGGGAAAATAAAATTCTCACTTTGTGCAGTAATCTACACCTGGCTTTTCCGCCTCCGTCCATAATAATATACATTATATAGACTAAATGTCATCTAAAATTAATGTTTATTTGCAACATAGTATAGCAAACTATTACATGATCAAAAACAAATTAATTTTAGCAAAAAAAAAAAAAAAAGTCTCTGTTTTGAATGTGTGGGGTCACCTGAAATTTGTGATGTTAAAATGGGGTCATGAGCCAAAAAAGGTTGCGAACCACTGAATTAGACAAAAATAGAGTTGAAGACGGGCCTGTGGAGTTTAATTAATGAAGAATTCAGACCCAAGCACAGCATTTACAGTTTATGTAGATGACAGGGAAATGTTTTAAATGCATAATTCCATTTAAAAAAAGCAAAATATCACTCCTCTAATTTGTAAAGCATTGTTTGTCACCTTGCATTTTCATACAGCTTAATGGTCATCAAAGTATCCTCCATTGTTTTGTAGACCAGGGTGTTGACGCTGGACACGAAAAAGTTGATGGCACCGAGCAGAGCTTCGCCGTTCTTGCATAACAGTTTTTGTGTTTCTGCATTGTACCCAAACTCGTCCTGCAGAGAAACACAGTAGTTTTTATGTACTGACTGCATTTCCAGGTGCGGGGCCTCTCGCGTCACAGGGGTATGTCGACAATACTCTACCTGTAACTCTGGGGACTTCTGGCTGAGGTCAGTGAAGGTGTCTCCTAATGCCTGCTGTGTCTGCACCATGCTTTGAAAGTGACTGGTGAGTGCAGTAGCTAGTCTTAGGATGTTTTCATACTTGTACTTGGTCTCTCTCAACACATCAATCTGAGCCTCCAGTTCAAGGTCTACAGTTCGTGAGCCTCTGCCAAAGCGCTCCGAGAACATCTGCTTGGTACACTGCAAAAAACAGACCGATTATGTTGAATCCAGCTAGAAACAAATCTAAAAAGAAACAGTAAAACAAAGAATTTCAAAAGGTCCAAGGGGAGTTTTTTCAAGAAAGTAAAATAATAGGTTTTTTAACGTGCACTCTCGGAGAAAAATATATTAGATTTCTAAAGGGTCAAAACACAGTAATATCCCATCAGACAGCAAACTTTAATTGATTGCCATTCCAACATTTATTTCAATATAAAGTAGTTCCTTGTTTTGGATAATCCCTTATGGTCCAAATAAAGCAAAAATGAATTTAAAAGTAAAAATGTGGGTCATTTGGCAACACTAATCTGTCAAATTGTCTCTAAAATGCCCCGTCAGAGAGATTTCGAATACCGTGTTTTGACCTTAAAACATAAAAATAACAGATGGCGTATAATGGTGGATTTAAAGCAGAAAAACTCAAATTGATTTTATGGGCCTTGTGTGATTTTTAAAGTCAGTATCTACACACACCTTGTATGTGTTTATGCCCCATTTCTTTACACTGTCCAGTTTTTCCACCGCCACGCCACGAGAAACTTCCTCAGTTGAGTTACTGGCGTTATGGTTGGAGGATCCTGGAAACCAAAGCAAAAAAACAAAAAACAAAAATGCGGCGTCATATGAAAGTTTACAAGTCAGGATATTTAACAGAAATAAGATGGATGATACCAGTGAGTAGGGACAGTACAACGTAGAGGTGATGAGCATGGCGATACCTGGATGTTCGTCTGCGTGTTGGGCAATTCGGCTGGCCGCAGACTGGCTGCTAGGCAAGCTAACACCTCTGGATTTCATGCGGATGTCTGTAATGGGCATGATGATGATGATGATGCGTGAGGATGAGAGGAAGTGACAGCGGAATATGCAGACAAACAGAATATTTAGGCTTAAAAGAAAATGTGCACTGTAGAAGAAAACACAGTATCCGAGTAAATCATGCAGGTATCATGTGCAGAACGAAAGGATTTATTAAAAAAAGATGAAAATGAACTGAGGATGGAATGAATGGTAGGAACCAAGCAATGCCAAAACAGTCATCCAAAGTGCATTTTACACAACAGAACAAGACAGGAAGGACATCTTTTTTAGATATAGCATTTTGAGTAACAGCCCTACAGTATGGAGTTAGTGCATTCCTAATTCTGAAAAGATGACAGAACTTTTCCTGCAGAGGCTGTGATTTGAAGAAGTACAAGCAAAACGGCAAACAATTCCTTTGGTCAAGCAGTACTGAAACCTCTTTTAAAGATCCAAGACAGACAAACATATAAAGGTTGAATTAGTAAAACAAACAAATAAATAAATAAATGGGTCTTCAATACACAGCCACCTTGTCCCGGGGCTCGTCTTCTGTCCAAATACTCAGGATTGAAGCGAACCGCAGGCCCTATGAGATATGGATGTTTGTAATATGAACCACCAGCTCTCTAGTGTCACATTAAAATACAAGACGGCTAAGATCTCTGTATGGTTTCTTCAAGGGGGCACTGAGAGTTGACCTCTGTCAGAGACTGAAGGATTCCAACAGTATTGTCAGATCTCTGCTACTTGCTCATGGCAGACTGCAATCTACTCAGACAGATGGGTCGAGGCGGTGCTTGGAGACAGAAAATGGGCTGAACAGAAGCTGTTTGGAGCCAGAATTGTCAGCACTTAGCAAATTAATTGCGGTTCATTTGTATAGAGCAACAACCATATGAAACTGAGCCAAAATTATAGGCGTTATTTGCTAAGGTACAGCAACTCTTCCTACTGCACCTTTCTTTGCAGCGTAAACTGCAGCTAAACTGTAAAATTTAAACAACAGAGTAGAAACAGGAGGGGATGGAGGACAGATTTGCTAGCAGTACCTTTAATGGTGCTGGTTGGGATAATGCCCCCTGCAGGTCCACCGTAACCTCCTGAGACGATGCTGGTTTCATTCAGGTTGGGTCCAGAAACCATCACCTGCTGTAAATCCTGTTGGATTTAATATATGTTATGGTTTAGAAAATATTCAGCACATGTCATCATCTGCTACATGGACAGGAAGAAGTGATGTGAAATTGAGAATATGCCTAATAGTATTTTTTGAAATACAGATTGAGATACACACGTAGCTTCAATTCCAAGTGATACATAGCTAACATATAAACAGCCTGGCCAAAAAAAATTCCACACTCCAATACCTTTCATTTTTCGGTTGAGCCACTTATAGCTTTGATTATAACACACATTCGACATGGCATCATTGCAATAAGCTTATTTAATGCTACAACATTTATTTCCATCATTTTCTGGATACATAATAATTAGGGGTGTAAGAAAATACTGGTTCTGCAATATATCACGATATTTCATTTCATGGTACTGTATCAATATTAAAAAGTACTGTATCAATATTTTTAGGTATTTATTGAAATGCAGATATGACGGAGGTTCATTTTTGTTTTTCTTTATGGTTTATATTTTATTTATTATTATTTAACGCTGTTTTATTAAATAATGGTTATTTGAAGCATCCTAAAAGCACTTTTTACTGTCTGAGAGGCAGATGTTAGTTCCTTTGTTGGGATTCCACAAAAATAATGTCATGATGTTAGTTATGAACTAATAGAATATGAACATTTGAGCAGGATTTTAATCTGTAATGTCTGTAAAACATAATTTAAGTTTTAACAGAGGAAAATTTCACGATATAGCATTAAATCCTGCTCTGATCAAAAAAAAATGTGTTTAGTATTTGTGCATATTTCGGGTGTTAATCCAGTTCTTCAAGGAAATAATTTAAAAAAAAAGAAACCCACAAAAAATTTGCCTTTTTAACAGTATCATGATATATCGTATCGTGATCCTAGTATTGTGATTTGTATCACATCGCCAGATTCTTGCCAATACACACCCCTATACATAACGCTGCTGAACCTAGGTCTGACCAACTGAAGCAACCCCTGATCATAACACTGCAACCACAGGCTTGTATTGTAGGCACTAGGCATGATGGGTAATCGCTTCATCTGCCTCTATTGTTACTCTGGAACAGGGTCAATCTGGACTCATCAGATCACATGACCTCTTTTCATTGAAATACAGTCCAATCTTTATATTTTCTACAAACTGATAGTTGTTTAAGAAATGAGAAGTGACACTGCATCGGTTAGAACTTGTTTCCATCTGAAACATGAAACACTGCAGTAAATGTCTGATGGAAAGATCCGAACTATTTGCTGAGCTTTGCTAAAGCAGTTAAATTAATTTTGGTCAGGCTGTGAATTTAATATAATACTGTGCTTTATGGCGATGACTATTGAATGTTAACAGAAAACCATCCATCTCTTCATGCTGCGATTTATGGTTTATTCCACACAAATTACACTCTTTACACAAAACCAATACAAGTAGGAAATCAGTGTACGGACAACACAAACAACAGAATGAAAGGGCATAGAATGACATATTTTCCAGCAAAACAAGGAGTCCAACCTGCCTGTATGTGCCGTATACAGCGATATGTTATCTGGAGATAAAATTACCTACATCAGATATGAGCACTCGTCTACAGATTTCTAGAACCCACAGTCAAAGCATAAATAATGTAGCTTGGATTCTCCGCAAATAGAAGGGTGAGGAATTAAAGGAAAAAACAACAAAGGTGTCCCAGTATAATGAGTGTGAGTGAGTCAATGAGTGATCCAAATTAAGTGTGCTGAGAAATGTTCATATTTATTTTTGATGTGATAGAACCAGATATAAAAATCCTCATACAAAAAAATTACAAACACCTACAGTCGTAGAACTTTTCCAATACAGTTGTAATATTCACTGTGTGATTAGGGTGTAAAATAATGAATCCTCCCCTACAATCTACAAAAGATGTTTGAGCCCAGGCAAAGTAATTATAATTTAAGGAGAACTGAAATCTACAAGAAAATGAAATGTAGAACAAACATAAAAAGCCAGTGTATCTCTGTTAGAGGAGTACATCTGTGGAATAATCTGGAGCAAAACGTAAAAATGTCTTCTTCAATTTGTGCATTTAAAAGGATGTATAAATCCACTATAATAACAAAATATAGAATATTATCTGAATAAGTGAAGTAAGTAAAGTAAAATAATTTATTATAATTAATTATCATGATTAGGAGATATTATCACATTTATTGATCATTGTATTTGTAGTAAATATTTAAAGTGCATATAAATATTATAGTTTATATTAAAAACACTTGATTATGCTAATCTGAATGTGTGTGAGGTGACCAAAAAAGTGAATGTGAATGGTTTGTACGGATGTTTTGTGTTATCATAAAAATATACAGGGAAAAAAAAAAGTGTATTAACAAAGCAAAGGAAGCTGATTGAATTTAATTATTAGTTTGTAAAAAAGGGTGGGAGTCAATAAGTTGTACTTCTTCCCACTCATTTTCGAGCACAGAAAAATTTTGTTTGATTATGTTGTATGGTTCTTTATCTGATGATTCTATGTGCTCGAAATACAACTACACTACAACGACTACTACTACTACTACTACTACAATATGACACTACTTTTGATTTGTTTTTATACCTTAATTCTCATTTCACTATCAGCAATCGGTGTCATTTCTATCTCCTGCAGAAGTCATCATCCCTAGTTTCATGGTACTGATGCTGCTACTGCACATAGAGCTGCAGGCCTGTGCATGGTTAGATAAGTTGGCCTTCCTGGCCTGATCCTGGACTCTACTGTCATATACATGTATGAGACATGCATCCACCAACTGAACACAGAATGCTTATACTTAACATCTCTAAATCCAGTATTAGAAAAACAGGAGATAATGCCACCATCTGACCTGCTCCAGGCTGTCATCCTCTGCCAGGGTCCCTGTGTCTCCATTGCTGTTAATGGGGATCTCCATGGTAGCAGCTTTGCTCATGATACTGTCTGCCATCATGAAATCTCTGCAAGACAACACCAAACACTGACACGTAAAGAAAGGATGACGCCTACAGAGTAATAACATATGCATAGTAATAATAAAGCGTTTAGGTCAGAAAACAGCAGCTTGCTTACATTGATGCTAACGTGGCTGGCTAATGCGCTACCACTGACAGCTAGCTTACTGACCACTATAGCAATCTGAGTACAGCCGTCCGACCAGGAAAAAAGACGATTTTTACCAACGGCAACGTGAAAATATCAAACAATTCCAATGCTGTTGCCTTTAATTGACGTCGTTCACTGCTACAGCCATGATTGTCCCTCGTTTAATATCACGTTATCTGCTTTCTTTCATAGAATTCAGCCAGAAAATCCCTGCATCCATCCAGCCAGCAGCTTTAGTTGTATCCCTTCAAAATAAAAGTTCGTCTTATTTTTTATTCTGTTTAAAAGCACAGAGTAGGACTTCAGAAGAAAAAACCTTGAGGAAATCTATTTTAAAAATCTCTATTATTTGTTTTTTTGTATGTTATTATCCCAAATGGGGGTCAGAATGCGTCTTTTGTAAATCCATGATTTTATTTTGAAGGATAATACATTTAACGTAGCATCACTGGTAGGTCTCCTCCCCCCTCTCCATCTTCCACGTCGTGCAATGCTGACGTACACAAAACCACGTCCAGGAGCTAAACCGCATTACGACCAGCTTCCTGAAGATGTCACTAAAACACTATTAACAATTTGCAGCTTTGCACAGTCTTTTTGGTGCATTTCATGTCTTAGATCAGAGGTGAATTTGTTACAACTTCTAATCACTTGTGCATGACATAAAATAAACTTCTCATTCATTCATGCAATTTATACGCTGTTTCCTACATCCTTTCGAGAGAAATTATTGGCTGATGTGCCCTTGGGCAATGCACTTAACCTCCCATTTGGCATCTCACTGCTTCTAGTCTGCAGTGTGTGGTATGTTTCTGCATATTCAGTTAGTGGTGAAATACAGAGGGTCAGTTTCAATATGTGTTTGCATGTCCACGTGTGTAATATACTACAAATTCTTCTTCTTCTTCTCATTACTTTCTCATGCCATATTGATAAAAATGTCTAGTCTACTCTACAAAACCTCTAGACATCAGCACATTACATGCAAAATAGTTGAACCACTATATAAACTTCATTTGCATGAATACGAACATACGTTGTATTGTCAAAAAATGCACAAATTTACCACTTTGAGAGATGCCTGTGGATGCAATTTTGAAAAAACAACACTGGATACACAGTTGTAGGAAAATCAGTCTCAGTATCAAGAGTTATACAACCAGAATATAATGGAAATATGTAAGTAATATTAAAAATTTGATTGTATTCTATTTAAAATATCTATAATATATAAGCGATTCCACAGTAAACATGCAAGTCACGTTCTGGGATGTTCTAAAGGAACACTTAGCACTGAGACATTAGTAGGTTTTATTCTGTGGTCTTTTTTATTTATCACTGTATATTATGTCCTATTGTTTTATGCATATTTTTGGTATTTAACTAAACTGTTTCTATCTTATAATTTAATCATGCTTTTAGATATAAAGCACTTTGGTCTTCTTCATATTGTTGTAAAGTACTATATAAATAAACTTTGATTGATTGATTGATTGATAAAGGAAGTCTGGTATGGCTTTTTTGTTTTTGGTTTGTTTTTTAAGAAAATGTCCAGATAGTCGATCCAAGAAAGTTCAGGTCAGAAATGCAGGTCACACGCAATATTAATCTTTATCTGCAGAAACCATTTAATTCAGATTTTTGTGTGTGTTTTTAATACTATGGGGGCAGCTGTGGCCTAGATGGTTGGAGAGTTGGCTGGAGAGTCGGCATGTGACCGATGGGCTGCCGGTTCAATTCCCTGGATTGGTGGAGAGTTGTTGGCTGATGTGCCCTTGAGCAAGGCATTTAACCCCCCATTTGCTTCCCAGGTGCCTGATATGGCAAGCCCACTATTCCTAGTATGCAATGTGTGATGCATGATTTAGTGATGGATCAAAAGCAGAGGACAAATTTCAGTGTGGTGCATTTATTTATATAACACATTTCATGTGCAAGACCATTCAAAGTGCTTTACATAAAACATTAAAAGCATTACAACAGGGTGCAGGGGAAGCAATAAAAAATATAGGCATGAAAAAAAAAAAAAAAAAAAAAAAATAGAAAAGCATTTGGAGAGCACAGACCTCCACCAAGGCATATCAGTCCCCCCCACCCTTTGATCTCCATCAAAATGTAATCATTTGTTCCTTGTGCCAGTATCAACATTTCCTGAAAATTTCACCCAAATCCATCCATAACTTTTTGAGTAATCTTGCTAACAAACAGACAAACCCCAATGAAAACATAACCTCCTTGGCAGTGGTAATAAAGATTCTTCTCTTCTCTCTATTGTAGACATTTCCTGCATTTTTCTGTTGCATCGTAATAAAGACACTGAGAAATAAATAGTAAATTCACAACAAAAAGTGGTAAAGAACTCAAGCAAAGGTGGTCTAAGACTTGTGTACAGTTCTGTATGTTGAGTCTTGTCTTCCTATGACACAATGATATGGTCTATCAACATATTACAATGCAAACAGTAAAGATGTAAATGTGAATCCATATGTGTTCAGAAATCTGTGGCTCTGCACTTTGAATGCCTTGGAGGAAAAGTACAAACTTGTGCATTTGCAATCATTGTCGACACTGGAGAACACAGAACCTGTTTTCACATGTGCAGCATAGTGGACTGCTGGTGTACAGTGCACAGGGGTCTGTTATCCTGATGGTTCTGACATGTTCTTTGACAGAAATATTTATTCTAGAGAGATAAACTAAGGATTTGGAGATAGTTATGTGGCTTGTACAGGTAATGCATTATGTGGTTTGTACAAACTGTTTAGAGAACAATTACAACACCAAACAGGAACTGTTTACATGACAATCTGTTATTGTTTTGCAAATGTTAAGGATGATTTGAGAAATGTAGTATAGTGCTAAAGTACAAACTACATCTAACCAGTAAAACACAAAACAAGAAGTATAGTGCATACCTCTGACACCAAGACTCGTATATATACAGGGTGGGGAAGCAAAATTTACAATATTTTGAGGCAGGGATTGAAAGACGGTGTATGACCAATTAGTTTATTGAAAGTCATGAGAATTTATTTGCCACAAGAAAATGGACATAATAGAAAATGTTTTTATTCTATGTGTCCTCCTTCTTTCTCAATAACTGCCTTCACACGCTTCCTGAAACTTGCGCAAGTGTTCCTCAAATATTCGGGTGACAACTTCTCCCATTCTTCTTTAATAGTATCTTCCAGACTTTGTCGCAATAGTTTTGCTCATAGTCATTCTCTTCTTTACATTATAAACAGTCTTTATGGACACTCCAACTATTTTTGAAATCTCCTTTGGTGTGACGAGTGCATTCAGCAAATCACACACTCTTTGACTTTTGCTTTCCTGATTACTCATATGGGCAAAAGTTTCTGAAAAGGTATGGATAATAGTGTTAGGTATGATTATGACATCAATATATGTTTGGTTTCAAAACAATTGACGTAGTGCCTGCTCAGAAAAAACAACTAAATGTTCATTGTAAATTTTGCTTCCCCACCCTATATATATATCTCCAACATCTCCAAACTCAGATCTATGGTGTCCACAAATGAGCTCGAGATGATCGTTCACGCTTTCGTATCTTCTCGCTTAGACTACTGCAACAGCCTGTTTACATGCTTAAACAAGAAGGAGCTGGCCCGTCTACAGTTTGTCCAGAACTCTGCTGCCAGGCTCCTGACCCGCACAAACAGGAGAACCCACATCACTCCCATCCTTAAATCTCTCCACTGGCTCCCTGTTCTATATCGTCTTCATTTCAAAATTCTTGTGCTAACTTTCCGGGCCCTACATGGCCAGGCCCCTGCATACATTGCTTCCCTGATCCAGCCCTACAGCTCGACTCGTAGCTTGAGGTCTTCAGGACAGCACCTGCTGATGGTTCCACGGACCTGTTTTAGTACACGCGGTGACAGGTCTTTTAAAGCTGTGGCACCACGTCTATGGAATGACCTGCCTCTACACCTACGGTCCATGGACTCTGTAGAGAACTTTAAGAAACACCTCAAAACCCTCCTGTTCAAAAAGGCTTTTTAGTCTCCCACCTGACCCAGGACCACCACAGACTGATTACACTCTATGTATTCATCATAACGTACTCCATGTGTCATCCCCCCCCCCAGTCTCTCTATATCTCTATCGCTCTCTCTTTTCTCCTCCTTTACTCTCTCTCTCTCTCTTTAACCCCAACTGGTCAAGGCAGACGTCCATCCTTCAGGAGTCTGGGTCTGCTCGAGGTTTCTGCCCGTTAAAGGGAAGTTTTTCCTCGCCACTGTCACCAATCACAAGTGTTTGCCCCTGAAGGATTCTGTTGGGTCTCTGTAAACTTAATTTGATTCTGATTTGAATTGATAAAGCACTTTGTGACTCTGTCTGTGAAAAGTGCTCTATAAATAAAATTTACTTTACTTTACTTTATATATATATATATATATATATATATATATATATATATATATATATATATATATATATAAAACAACAACTATGAAGTGATGTTAGTAAAAGGAGGAAAAAAACAGGTTCCTTAATTTTTCTGTGTCAATACTCAATGGGTTTTGTCTGACCCGTCCAACAAGTTGCACAAAATGGTTGCAGTCATTTTAATGTATTCCTGCTGACAGGTAGACCAACAAATAAACTCAATAACTGTAACAAAAACAGAACTCCTTGGTGGAGCTAGTAATTCTCCATCAGTGAGTCTGTTTGGTTGTCTACCCCCCTGAAATGTTTTGAGTATTATTAATCATTAATAGGGAGGTTGTTGGGTTCTGCCTGTTGCTTTGATTGCGATCTCTGGAAATCAAATTGTGTAAATACAGTCGTTTGTTTTGAGATGTGAAGGGCCTTGAGACAGACCTCACCCCAGTAAACTGACCACACTTCCAATTATTTGCCTCATTTGTTTCAATCAGGGATGTTAGAGAAGTGCACATGGTCTCCAAATGTAGGATTTTTTTTTTTTTTTTTTTTTTTTTTCTATAATTACTGCAGAATGAATAGAGGAAACTGGATGGAGAACTCCAATGGAACCCAAATGTATTGTTTTCCCCTGGCAAAACTCTCATCCTTTAATGGTTCATGATCGTTATTATCATCATTAGCATCAACATCATCATCATTGTCGTCTCGTCGTCATCGACAATTTTCTCAGGCCTGTGTATGTCAGCTACCTGTCTGACTACTGCGGACTCAAGATCAAAGACAACAAAATTTAACATGATGAAGTTCGTGTCTCTCTTCGTCAACAAATCGATATGTTACAGATTATTTGACAGCAAGATGTGCGCCTGTCTTTTGATCCTCGTGCCAAAGGTTTTTGAACATAATGCTGGACAAGCTGTGTGCAGCATCGCAAACAAACATAACGAAGGTCTAAAAACAACCACTTCCATCTAAAAATAATAGTTTGAAAAAGTCTAAGAGTATACAGATCAAGTTTGGATTAAAGATTTTCCACTGAAAGAAAATATGCAAGCCTTAAGTTGCATAAACAAACTTAGTTGAGATTGACTTGTAACTGACCCAGTGGGTTGGGGCAGGTTCTAAAGTCACAGAAATGTAAATGTAATAAAGCTGTTGCTTTTAGTAACATCTCATAGCTGAATATTTCAGTGTTTGGCCAGCTACTTCAGTTCCACTTTGGTGAGTGAATAATTGAAAGGGTATGTTTTGACTTACCATGTAAAAAAGAGTGACTGACTCAACATCCTCTAGCTCCGGTACCTTTGACCTCCACATTATTCATGGGCCACAAAAACACCCTGCTGGTGCTGAGACTTGAATTTGTTTTTCAGAGTGGAGGTAAGGGAAATTACGTACAGTTACTTGCCAGATTTGCATACCATAGTAACAGCACTTAATGCTTATTAACCCATAAAGACCCAGTGTTACTTTTCTGCCAGTTCCCAAATGATTTTTTTTTTCTCTATTTAACCTTTCTCAAGCCATTTATCACTATTTTTTCTAATATTATTCTCTGTATTTTACGTTTCTTCAATAAAAATCAGGTATTTTCTCATATTTATTTCACTTTTATGAAAGATGTTTATTAAAGCTCAGATTAAAGTTAATTGTCATAATATCAGGAACAGAGAAAAATGAAGAAAATGTAACTATTACAACAAAATATATCATTAACTGGACATAAACCAAGTGTCTCCATCTGCTGTCTTTTATCGAACTCTGTGGGTTTTACTGGTGAATCAATAGTCGCTTTTCCATTGGACATCTGAGCAAAACTTTACCAATATTTACTAAAGTGCGTAATGTCGGTTTTTCCATTAAATCACAAATGCGATTATTTGTTTATTTATTATCGAAGTCATTCCATAAACATGGCGATGAATGTAAATATGGTGTTGATTAACAGATATATTCATTATGGTTATTATATATTACCCCTCTATCTCGTAGTAAATTAAAAAATGACTGGGTTTCCTGGTGTGTCCACACATACTGCGACATGTTTCTTCTTCTTCTTCGCTTGTTGTTACGTACGTCAACATAGGTTTTTTTAATTCACCTGACTCTAGTTGTGAAAAAAAGTCTTTCCATTGCAGTTTTGCATGATATACCATTTGTGCTACACCCGAAAAACCACCTCTTGCCATCGCAAAAACTTTTAATTGAAAAATGAGTAGGGATGTCTGATAATATCGGCCCACCGATATTATCGGCCCGATATTGGCATAAAAATGTAATATCGGTGAATATCGTTATCGGTTTTTTTGCCTATCATTAAAACCGATAAAATAATGTCTTGATTTTGCCGTCATTTACCGACGCGTAAATGAAGCATTGTTTGTAGCTGAAAGAAATGTGCAGTTTTCAAAATTGTACGGTAGAGTTGCCACACTGTAATAGACTCATGGAGGGAGGGAGAGAAAATAAATAAATATGGCATTTTTTCCACAGCTTAAGTTGAAGTATGTATTCTTTGCACAGACAGTGTTTACATTTTGAAAGCCTTGTTGCATTTGAGAATGCATCCAATGGGGCATCACAATAAAATTAGGCATGATGAGTTAATTCCATGACAGGAGATGAGTGATGTTACCTAAAATTAGTTTAATATTCCACATATATCGGCAGCGGTATCGGTAGATATCGGAATTGGAAATTAAGCGTTGGACAATATTGGCATATCGGTTTTTGGCAAAAAAGCCAATATCGGACATCTCTAAAAATGAGACTTTTGGCGAAATTGTCGTTTTTCCATTAGGTAAATTTTTATGCGCAAGTTATATTTGCGCAATTTGAGGGTCAGTGGAAAAGCGACTAGTGATGTAGGAGATGATGGTGTTTCCACGTTCACTATGGAGTGAAAAGGGTCATATGTGATGACCACGAAAAGATGACAAACTGTATTTTACACCAAATATTTAAATGGATTAACGGGTGTAATGGATCAGAAGTTATTAAACATTTTATATTGTTAGATGACTTCGGTCACCAGTGGTTTTTTGGGTCTTTATGGGTCTTTATGGGTTAAATGAGATTTTAATGCCTAATTATCTCATGCTGGAGAATGGTAATGTGATAAACAGCACTGAGATTCATAACATTCACCAGTTCAACCGTTTTAGTCATCAGACGCCCTCTGCTCTCGCTCAGGGATTGACATTTCTCACATAAAAGAATGCAAATGTGGTGCTGCCAATGAACAAGAACAAGGTCAAATTAAATTTTAAAGGTCTCAGGCGGGGTCTCCTCTGTGAAAGTACTGCGTGTCACAAACCCAGGGAAAGCATGTGAAGGAAGCGTGAGACCCAAACCACAGTGTTCCCCTCCCTTCCCATGTCATTTTAGGGAATAATTTACCGGTATCTTGTTTTTTAACGGTCATTAAACATGCTTCCAGATGCTGGGTGGGAATTCATCCTCATCCACACAGTCCTCTGTTGTCTGAAGCAGCAAACAAAAGTACTGGAGTGAAACAGAGAGACCCAAAAAACATGGTAAATCAGAGCTGCCTGCATCCTTAGTCCATGGGAATCACAATCACCACTCAAATTTGACATAATAGGGCATATGGAAATAATTTTTTATAGTGTCTTTAATGTGCCAGTTGGTGGTTTAATCACTGCTGTCTTAAAGAAACAGGCCATTCATCATCATATTGTATCCTTGGATTCTGTGTCAACAGTGAAATGTTTACATGTTTATAGTCTTTTTTTTTTTTAATTGATTGTTGTCCTGTGAGTAATGATAAATTTACCCTTTGAAAAGTTTTTACCAAAAGACTAAGTAAAATTGATTTGTGTGAGAGGCTCTATTTAGAGGAGAACTTCACATTTCTCTATAATGATTTTTTGACTGCTGCTGTATTTTTCATGATTAATCACTTGTGGCATAAATGCTGCTTCAATTCTTTTTCAATTTGGATGCTTTTATTTGAGGATAAACACCAGAACTGTCAAGTGGATTTTTTTTTTTTTTTTTCAAAGACTCAGATATCTGAGAACAGAAAAATATTAACACGTCACAGCAAAAAAAGCAAACTTCTGGGTGTTATTAAGTGAGAGTGACTCTTAAACCATCCACCCATCCATTTTTATTTTCAAACCAATATTCACTCTGTTATGCACAACACTTCTACGGCGAGTACAATGACCTTGGGGATGGCGTGAGAGCAATACAGCCCATAAAATACAGGCTGTGATGTTTTCAATTAAATTCACCTGCATAATCAGAGGGACAACCAGTAAGAGGCCGCAAATAAACTGGGGGTGCAATTTAAGGATTGTAAATCCCACGAGGCCTTGTTGGCATTTTCACTCAAGTGTTAAAGCAGTTGTTAATTTTGTTTGCATGAATGCTACCTTTGGTTGGTATATACAGAGGCTGTGGTCAGAGTATGCACGAAAGGCCTGTTGTTTAGTTCCCCTTATGCTGTTTACTTTATTTTGTCATGCAATGTTCTGTGTCGCAGGATTAACTTCTTTCATTGAAATTCCAGCTGTGGACCGAAGATAGATACAGAGGCAGAAACAATTATTAGACCATCAATAGTCATCAAAAACAACAGTTATGCCATCAAGTACTAACTCCTGTGTGTATCATGTGACTAAAACAGACAGAAAAGAAAACATGGAATGCCTAAAAGCACTGTTTTTGTCAGTACAATGCCGCAGATATTGACGTAAGAACTGAAGTGATTTTGGTTATTATCAAGAAAACATGGAAAATGGATAGATATCAGCTCTGAAATTAAACTCTTATGAACTATTTTTGTTGTTATCATTATATTTGTCCAAACAAATGTACCTTTAGTTGTACCAGGCAAAAGAAATTGAAGAAAACAAGGGTGGTCTAATAATTTTTTCTGCAATTCTATGTATCTATCTATCTAGTTGCGGAAAAAATTATTAGACCATCAAAAGTCATCAAAAACATTGGTTATGCAATCAAGTCCTAACTCCTGTGTGTGTCATGTGACTAAAACAGACAAAAGAAAACATGGAATGCCTAAAAGCACTGTTTTTGTCAGTACAATGCCACAGATATTGATGTAAGAACTGAAGTGATTTTGGTTATTATCAAGAAAACCATGGAAAATGGATAGATATCAGCTCTTTTGTTGTTATCATTATATTTGTCCAAACAAATGTACCTTTAGTTGTACCAGGCAAAAGAAATTGAAGAAAACAAGGGTGGTCTAACAATTTTTTTCTGCGACTCTATGTATCTATCTATCTAGTTGCGGAAAAAATTATTAGACCATCAAAAGTCATCAAAAACAATGGTTATGCAATCAAGTCCTAACTCCTGTGTGTATCATGTGACTAAAACAGACAAAAGAAAACATGGAATGCCTAAAAATACTGTTTTTGTCAGTACAATGCCATAGATATTGATGTAAGAACTAAAGTGATTTTGGTTATTATCAAGAAAACATGGAAAATGGATAGATATCAGCTCTGAAATTAAACTCTTATGAACTATTTTTGTTGTTATCATTATATTTGTCCAAACAAATGTACCTTTAGTTGTACCAGGCAAAAGAAATTGAAGAAAACAAGGGTGGTCTAATAATTTTTTTCTGCGATTCTATGTATCTATCTATCTAGTTGCGGAAAAAATTATTAGACCATCAAAAGTCATCAAAAACATTGGTTATGCAATCAAGTCCTAACTCCTGTGTGTGTCATGTGACTAAAACAGACAAAAGAAAACATGGAATGCCTAAAAGCACTGTTTTTGTCAGTACAATGCCACAGATATTGATGTAAGAACTGAAGTGATTTTGGTTATTATCAAGAAAACCATGGAAAATGGATAGATATCAGCTCTTTTGTTGTTATCATTATATTTGTCCAAACAAATGTACCTTTAGTTGTACCAGGCAAAAGAAATTGAAGAAAACAAGGGTGGTCTAACAATTTTTTTCTGCGACTCTATGTATCTATCTATCTAGTTGCAGAAAAAATTATTAGACCATCAAAAGTCATCAAAAACAATGGTTATGCAATCAAGTCCTAACTCCTGTGTGTATCATGTGACTAAAACAGACAAAAGAAAACATGGAATGCCTAAAAATACTGTTTTTGTCAGTACAATGCCATAGATATTGATGTAAGAACTAAAGTGATTTTGGTTATTATCAAGAAAACATGGAAAATGGATAGATATCAGCTCTGAAATTAAACTCTTATTTCATTTCATTTCATTTATTTGGATCTCCATTAGCTTTGGCTTAGGCCATCGCTATTCTTCCTGGAGTCAACACCCATCACAATTGTCTTTACACTGCAATACACAAATTCCAAAAAACACCCATACACAAAATAAAACAAAACAACAACTAGAAACCATTCATCACAGTTACGAAACAAAAACAACATACATGTTATACAGGACCTAGTTCAGTTAACAGTACCTCCCAAAAAGTGGTTTGTAGTATACTTTGTAAATGGTCAGATATATTTCACAGTGAGCTATGAGCTGTTTTTGTTGTTATCATTATATTGGTCCAAACGAATGTACCTTTAGTTGTACCAGGCATTAAAATGAACAAGAAATTGAAGAAAACAAGGGTGGTCTAATAATTTTTCCCGCAACTCTAGATAGATAGATAGATAGATAGATAGATATTAAAGTGGACAGAGTTCCTTGAATACTATCACTTTGGGAAACTCGGTTAATAATTGTCGATCTTTTAAAACTTTCCCTGCAAAATATCTAAGAAAAATGGCAATTTGAATTAATCCTTTTTCAATCTTCCGATCTGCAGTTCAGCATCACCTTCCAACTCGCTGAGCCAGAATTCCCTGCGGGTTGAGTCACTAATAATGAGCTTTGCTGTGTTTTTCTCCTGAACATGCATCGTTCATTCTTAATATTAAATGTACTGTAACATTGATTAGGTAAAATATTGTGGCATGAACAATAAGTGTGGAATGCTGCAACCAATCAGCATTCTTCAGCACACAGCCCCGCCCCTCATTTATTCTGGGGAAGCTGAAAAGTCCTACACCCCTACTAGGAAGTTTTTCAGGGAAAGTGTTTTTTCCTTCCAGAAGGAGTCGTTCTGGTCTTATTTGTTTATAATAAATGATCTGGTGGATCTATTAATTACATCGCAGACCAAGATAAAGGCTTTAATGTTTATTGTGTTGGAGTTTCCAGATTGGTATTACAGCCCCCCCACCTGCTCAAGTTGACTTTTAGAGTTTCTTTCTATTTAATAAAACACACTTTTTCCTAACAGTGTTAGTGGTTAATATTACTATGTGAAATTATTACCCCGCCCCCTGAAGGGGAGGCAAGGGGTATTGTTTTTGGTTAGGTTTGTTTCTTTGTTTGTTTGTTAACACTCTAGCAGCAAAACTATGGATTGAATTCATACCAAATTGGGTTTATAGATTGCCAGGGACCCAGAATAGATCTCATTACATTTTGGGAACAGCAGGTTAAAGTAAAATTTTTTAATGAATTTTTTAAATCTTTTTTTCCCCATTTATTTATAATGGGCAACATTTCACATGTCTGTAGCAACAAGACTATTGGTTGAATTCATACCAAATTGGGTTTATAGATTGCCAGTAATCCAGAATAGATGTGATTACATTTTGGGAAAAGTAGGTCTAAGTTTAAATTTTTTAATGAATTTTTAAAGTCTTTTTTTTTTCCCATTCACTTATAATGGGTGAGATTTCACATGTCTATAAAACCATAAATTTTGTTTCAGTTTACTTCAAACTTGGCACATATATAGAAGAAATTGTCCAGCACATGCATAGACATAATGACATCAATTGGATTGATGCCAAAATAAGCTACAATATGTGTGAGGGGCGGGGTTTGTTGTACCTGGCATGACTTGTTTACTTCGGCAAAGGTTGATGAAGTTTCCCATTTTACCAAGTCATTAAGCTAGTGTTTAGCTTTAGCACATCCATGACCCCTCGCAGTTGCCTCTACC